>NC_090234.1:6544989-6769989 GCF_024489055.1 Chanodichthys erythropterus
ACCTGTTAAAACGAATCATATTTTAATGAAAATATTGTCTCATATAAAAATGTTTATTTCAATTTTAAGTCCAAGCAACAACCTCCCCCAGTTTCTCTTGAGGCCAATACGGAAGTGACTTAAACTGCAATTTATCGACTGGCCGCTAAGGACTGGCTCCAAAAAAGAGCAGAATCTCATTGAGTCCCTTGTTAAAATGGCAAATTTTACAGCAGAAAAAAACATGTTTACAGCCTGGTTCAAATTGTGGTTTTGGTCTATACCGATCATTTTGCCCTTCATGACAACTGTTTAAATTATATTAAGCATTAAAGTTCTGCATAATTAAGGGCATGGTCACTTGAGTGACAGGTGGATCGCACTGCTGTCTGTGAGCCGTCACCTCAGCTAATTCCAGCCGCTGAATTTGGCATCTCTGCCATGTTTGTACTTTTTTCGGGATTATTTTATACAATTATAAAATAATATGGTTTGCTGCATTAATGGTGGAGACAGATGTGCGTCTGTGTAGATGTGCACGCATGCGGTTGGAAAGGATCGTCATGTCATTGGCTAAAAGTTTTGTTCGTGAGATTTACTATGACTATGGCTGGAGAATATCCCTCTCAAGACACCACAAACTCTGGCAGCACTGCTTGGATATTATAACTAAAACTGCTGCATTTTGGACGCGGGCTCATTTTTTTGTGAGATATATGATAGTTTTACAACATAAATGCTGCCCAGGTTGCAGAATTTCTTGAAGAACAATGATGGAGAGCAGATCATTCAGAAGAAATGTGCAAACAATATTTCATGGATTTAACACTTTTGTTGACAAAAAGTACAGATTTTTTTGTTTTTCAATGGACACTTATGGACATTTTACCCAAGTGCAGCAGATTGGATTTATTTCTCAATCACTATTTCATTATAAAGTTATGAAGTCCCGTTTGATTTTTCGTGTTGACGTGCAAACCTGACACAAATTTGAATTAAGCATATCATAAAAAAGACGCCGTAGATCGACAGTAAACCTTTATAACTTATCTTTATTAACTAATAAAGATAAGTTATATCATTACATTAGAATATTAATATTTTAGATAGTATCTCCTTTACGTGCTAACATGGTTACGTCGAGCTAGGCGGCGTGGTTTCAGTAACCAGTCACATCATGGGCTCCAACCACATCCCGCCTCTTTGCCCATTTTCAGTTATCTGGGAGTGACATGCGATGGCAGCGGCCTCATTTTCACTTCAAAAATGCTCTTCAGAAATCTATGGGTGACGTCACGGACACTACGTCCATATTTTTAAAGTTGATTTATTTCACTAATTCCATTTAAAGAGTGAAACTTGTATATTATATTCATTCATTGCACACAGACTGATATATTTCAAATGTTTATTTCTTTTAATTTTGATGATTATAACTGACAACTAAGGAAAATCCCAAATTCAGTATCTCAGAACATTAGAATATTGTGAAAAGGTTCAATATTGAAGACACCTGGTGCCACACTCTAATCAGCTAATTAACTCAAAACACCTGCAAAGGCCTTTAAATGGTCTCTCAGTCTAGTTCTGTAGGCTACACAATCATGGGGAAGACTGCTGACTTGACAGTTGTTCAAAAGACGACCATTGACACCTTGCACAAGGAGGGCAAGACACAAAAGGTCATTGCAAAAGAGGCTGGCTGTTCACAGAGCTCTGTGTCCAAGCACATTCATAGAGAGGCGAAGAGAAGGAAAAGATGTGGTAGAAAAAAGTGTACAAGCAATAGGAATAACCGCACACTGGAGAGGATTGTAAAACAAAACCCATTCAAAAATGTGGGGGAGATTCACAAAGAGTGGACTGCAGCTGAAGTCAGTGCTTCAAGAACCACTACGCACAGACATATGCAAGACATGGGTTTCAGCTGTCGCATTCCTTGTGTCAAGCCACTCTTGAACAAGTTTTAGGAAGTTTTAGAGCACTTCATGCTTCCTGCTGCTGAACAACTTTATGGAGATGCAGATTTCATTTTCCAACAGGACGTGGCACCTGCACACAGTGCCAAAGCTACCAGTACCTGGTTTAAGGACCATGGTATCCCTGTTCTTAATTTGCCAGCAAACTCGCCTGACCTTAAAGGAACACTCCACTTTTTTTGAAAATAGGCTCATTTTCCAACTCCCCTAGAGTTAAACAGTTGAGTTTTACCGTTTTCGAATCCATTCAGCCGATCTCCGGTTCTGGCGGTACCACTTTTAGCATAGCTTAGCATAGTTCATTGAATCTGATTAGACTGTTAGCATCGCGCTTAAAAATGACCAAAGAGTTTTGATATTTTTCCTATTTAAAACTTGACTCTTCTGTAGTTAAATCGTGTACTAAGACCGACAGAAAATGAAAAGTTGCGATTTTCTAGGCTGATATGGCTAGGAACTATACTCTCTATCTAATATCATTGCACTGCTGCAGCCATGATACGGCAGCAAAGTTCCTTGATTATTACGCCTGAATGAAAGTATAGTTCCTAGCCATATCAGCCTAGAAAATTGCAACTTTTCATTTTCTGTCGGTCTTAGTACACGATTTAACTATAGAAAAGTCAAGTTTTAAATAGGAAAAATATCAAAACTCTTTGGTCATTTTTAAGCGCGATGCTAACGGTCTAATCAGATTCAATGAACTATGCTAAGCTATGCTAAAAGTGGTACGCCAGAACCGGAGATCGGCTGAATGGATTCGAAAACGGTAAAACTCAACTATTTAACTCTAGGGGAGTTGGAAAATGAGCCTATTTTCAAAAAAAGTGGAGTGTTCCTTTAACCCCATAGAAAATCTTTGGGGTATTGTGAAGAGGAAGATGCAATATACCAGACCCAACAATGCAGAAGAGCTGAAGGCCACTATCAGAGCAACCTCGAGCAAACTCAACTAGTTAGCACATCATTTATAATTGAAAGGGTTTAATGACAATATCTGATTATGGTTACACTTAAAATAATTACAAAATAGATGTATGAGATGATAAAATCATATACAATTAATCGTACACAGCATGTATGAAAAAGTTACCTGACAGAGAGAACGAGAAAAAGAGAGAGAGATGGCCAGAGAGTGCCCAAGAAAAGCCAAGAATCCAAGAAAGAAGAGCAGAGTATAAAAGAAGAGACAGAGCAACCGTTACAATCTTCTTTTATCCCTTCCTTGACCATGTGACCAAAACTCAAACGTGAGACATTCAAACTGACCAATCAGAAGATTTAAACTTCCCCCACTGTACTAAAGGTGTGACCATTTGTTGACCCCAATTGTACATACATCTTGGCCTACAGGGCTTGATCACTATCAGCACCTTTGTGCCTTCCAAATGGCCCTTGTAACAAGAGAGAGGGGTTGAAACAGTAAAGCAAATGTCTTTGTTCATTTTAATATATCTTTAGATATTTTCAGTTCTTACAGTCCCTCCTTGGCACCGTTGGCCACACTCATGTGTCAAAAGGTGGCACAGTCCATGAAGAAATGCTTTCTGTTGTGTGTAGATGTCAACTTCAGACTTCTTGTCCAGACTTGTTGCAATAGCAGTTGGTCAGTCTTCAGTCTTTGTTCTCCCTTCAGTCCTGCATGAGAATGTCCATCAAATGGTGTGGCCCCGTTCATAGATATGCAAATCATCCATCAAACACACCTCCACAAGAATCAGGCACTGATAATGGTGGAACTCAGTTGTCCCTCCTTTGAGACAAGACACAGGTTTTGAACTTTGGCAGCAGGGATCCTGTGATTTAAAACAACATATAGCACAACAAACAGCAAAAGCATACATATAGCATTTTTCATTGGTCAGAGGTTTGATGTGGTCAGATAAATTTGTCTCTGGCAATAAGCCCTTAACACTAGAACTACCAAGGCAATCATTTTGACCGTTTTAAAGATTTGCAATGTAATAACTTTGTTGAAATAAAACCCATACAACTACAGTTCCATGACTTTTCTTAAATTAATGTAAATTTTATTTTAACATTGTTATTTTATTAAAATTACAAAACACAAAAGAGTATTTCTACCTTGAATGGCCATAGCAGTCAATTTGACCGCACATATTACAGGCGTTGTATCTCCTCAGCGCTTTTTCCCGCCGTTAAAGATGTGCGTAGCTGTTGCCTAGCAACCTTTCTCTGGCAGTTTTGTATGCTTTTGCTAAGCTAAAACTTAGCTTTACCGTCAAAATGGCAACAAGAAAGAAAATGGCTGTCACTGAGATTTTATCCTTGCTTGAGAACATTGATGATGCAGAGTCTGATGGAGGAGCAGAGAGCGATGTCTCTTGGTCTCGACAGTTCGTCTGACACTGATTCTGAGAGTGATTCAGAGATAATTCCGGTTCGTAAAAAAAGATTTTCTAGATTTCATTAGAGGCTGCATAAAATTGTTTCCGATTCGTGTGGTCCAAACATTTCCGATAATGCTAAAGCATTGTAAACTCCAAAAGTCAAAATGTATTGAATAAAGACAGATGTAATCATTTCCAAAATTCACAATATGTTTTTATCTAACGAAATATTCTGCTTCATTTTATATTTGTTGACATTTTGACTTTCAAAAACAACATTTTAACTGCGGTGAAAAACTTGCGGAAAGCAAATTGCGGCATGCACTTTTGTGGGAGGTCTAGTAGCTCTTACACAATAATATCACGAACATATTATATTATGTATGCTTAAATTACCCCACATTTGTCATAAAACATGACCATAGAAGCTTTGAAGTAAATATAATGACATTCACTGCTGTCTGGTATGAACAGTCAAAAGGACCGCTATTGGCAGTTCTAGTAGTTATAGAATTCCGGTAGTGCTAGTGTTAAATCGATGTACTTGATAAAGTGGTCAAAGCGAGAATAAAAGAAGATCTTACAAGCTCTTACATTTTTCTGGAAACAAATAAATTGCATAATAACAAAACAACAAATGTTGGTTTAAAACACCCCATTTCATGAATGATTTCTATGTGTAAATTCAATCATGCTCCAAACAAAGGTGAGGGAGTTTTACAATTGTGATGCAAATTTGGTCCTGTTGTAACAGGGAGCCATCTTGAAAATGTGTGTATAAGGTGTCATCTGGCTCAAAACTTTTCCACACCAATGTTTTTGTTAAGGAGCATGATAAAGTGCAAAGTTCAGAGTTTCAGAGTCCTGTTGTGAGGAAAGCATTTTCATGGTTAATGCAATTGTGAATCACATTGTAGCCACATGGCAATTTTGTGCTCCTGTATGTGGTTTTACTCTAGCTTTATGGAAAATAGCTGAGTTTTCCATTTAGGAGGCAAATAAATTCAACATAGTCACACATGCAACTAGAAATTGCTATACAATTTCAGTACTACACTTATTATTCCAATTAACAGAAGAAACATGGCCTAGAATGAATAACATCTACAACCTTAACCTAAGTGTGTCATGCATCACTTACAGTAAAGCAGTCGTGTGTTTTAAAGAATAAACTCAACTAGTCTAGGTGCACATGTAGCACAAACAACTAGAATGTGTGTTCTGTGAGAACAATGTGTCTAACACAATTACAAATTGGAATCCTTCCATTGATTCCTCATAATTCTTTCAGCACCAACAGTGCTCCCAACTTCTGTCTACGTTCTGGTTCCATCTTACTATATTCTAATTCCTTCTGCTCCTCTCCAAAATCCTTTCTTCTTCCAAACCATTGCTTGAATCATCATGAGATTAAAGGCCATCCCTGGCCATCATAATATATATATCATAATGTGATCATAATATAAATTATATTATATTAAAACAGTATAAATTAAAAATAATTTTATTTGCTGGTATAAAGAGGGTCTTGGCTGGGTAATTTTCCCAGAGTGACTTATCACTTCACTGATCTTTTAGAAGGCATTTGGCCCTGAAGCTACAGCTGTGATGGCATTGCATTGTTCACCGCAACAGGCTAAACTGGAAACAGTTATAGACTTTGATGCTGTGAATATTGGGTCAAATCAGTTGCTCAATTTTAAGATGTTTCTAAGATGTTATCAATTACATTCTCCTGAGAATCTATTTGGATATGAAAAGAAAGGTTGGACAAACACAGGTCTGATTGAGAGCACAAAGATTAATTGTTGGTCTGTTTGTTTTTTCAGTTTCTTTTGAGACACTGAACAGCATACAAGAGTGCAGTAATTTTTTTAAGTTCTGAACTAAGACCAAGGTAAAAAATGTTTTATAAGACTGAGCCTTAACCGGTGCTGTTTACACTATTTGTGACATCAGTCAAACTTTCTTAGCACCTCTTACCTTTTATGACTGGAGACTCAGGTAGGAGATCCAAGTGCAGCATTTATTACAAGTGATAGTGGACGTACAGGCAGGGTCAAAACAGGAATAAACAGGAACAGTGAGGAACAGGCAGAGTCGTAGTCAAGGGACAGGCAATGATCAGGGCAGGCAGCAACGGGTCAATAAACAGGAAACAGGCAGTAACGGCAACAAACAGGCAGACAGGAATAATAATGCTCAGAAATGACACACTGGGTAATCAAGACTTCGCGGTGAGGTGGTGTGTGTGTGTGTGAGTCTTTTATAGTCCTGGTAATGAGTATCAGCTGGGTGTTGTGATTAGTGTGGAGTGTGCATGGCTGTATGTGGCAACAGGTGATTGGTGGAGTGAGTGCATGTGATAGGCAGAGAGGATTATGGGTAATGTAGTCCGGGATGTGACAGGAACAGACGTGATCGTGACATAACGCCCCCCCCTTCCGGAAGGCGCGTCCTCGTGACGTAAATGGCACGAATAGGGAGGGGGGGTGGGTGCATTGGAGTTCAGACGGGAATAGGGTCTCCAATGCAAGTTCCAGGGCAACCATGGCGGGTCAGGTGCCACGGGCGGCCACGGGTCAGGTGGCTTGAGCAGCCACAGCAGGTCAGGTGGTTGAGGCAACCACGGCAGGTTAGGCGGCTTGAGCAGACGCGGCAGGTCAGGTGGCTTGGGCAGCCACAGCAAGACAGAGTCCGTGAATGTCCACGGTGGGTCAGAATCCATTAATGGCCATAGTGGGCTACAGTCCATGGGTGGCCATAACAGTACAAAGGCCGATGACGGCAGTGACCAAGCAAGGTCCCCACCCACAATCTCCCCACCCTCAGGTATATTGCCCCCCCCCAAAAAAGTTCTTGGGGATTTCAACGGGGCATGTTGCGGGCTTGTGGGCAAGGAGTTCGGGTGGCTCTGGCAGGGCAAGACTCTTGAGTGGCACTGGCAGGGCGAGGAGCTTGGGCGGCGCTGGCAGGGCGAGGAGCACAGGTGGCGCCGGCAGGGCGAGGAGCACAGGTGGTGCTGGTAGAGCATGTCGCTTGGGTGGAGCTGGAGAGACCTCTGGAATGATCCCCAGGCCCACAGCGGCCTCTTGAAGGGCGTCTGCATCTTGGGGAGAGGAGGACGCCCTTCTCCTCCTCTTCTTCCTCCTCTTCCTCTTCCTCCTCCTCCTCTTCCTCCTCCTCTTCCTCTTCCTCCTCTTCCTCCTCTTCCTCCTCTTCCTCTTCCCCCTCTTCCTCCTCCTCCTCCGCCTCCTCCTCCTCCGCCTCCTCCTCCTCCGCCTCCTCCTCCTCCGCCTCCTCCGCCTCCTCCGCCTCCGCCTCCTCCTCTGCCTCCTCTTCCTCTTCCTCCTCTTCCTCCTCTTCCTCCTCTTCCTCCTCTTCCTCTTCCTCCTCTTCCTCTTCCTCCTCTTCCTCTTCCTCCGCCTCCTCCTCCTCTGCCACCTCCTCCTCCTCTGCCACCTCCTCCTCCTCTGCCACCTCCTCCTCCTCTGCCACCTCCTCCTCCTCTGCCACCTCCTCCTCCTCTGCCTCCTCCTCCTCTGCCTCCTCCTCTTCCTTCTCCTCCTCCGAGGGTGAGGCGATGGTTCACTGGTTGGAGTGGGTTCTGAGGCGGACTCAGTGGCTGGAACGCCCCCTGCATCCTTATGCACCGCAGGGGCGGCCATCTTGCCCGTGGGCACTGGCAAAGCAGCCATTTCGTCCATCGCGTCCAGAGCGTTCGAGTCCATGACTACCGGCGAACTTGAGAGCGTTGAAACAGACTCACTTGAGAGCGTTGAAACAGACTCACTTGAGAGCGTTGAAACAGACTCACTTGAGAGCGTTGAAACAGACTCACTTGAGAGCGTTGAAACAGACTCACTTGAGAGCGTTGAAACAGACTCACTTGAGAGCGTTGAAACAGACTCACTTGAGAGCGTTGAAACAGACTCACTTGAGAGCGTTGAAACCGGTGAACCTGCATGCGAAGTGGCCCCCGGGCTTGAGAGCGAAGCGGCCGGCAGGATTGAGAGCGAAGCGGCCACCGGGCTTGAGTGGGAAGCAACCACCGGGCTTGAGAGCGTAGCGGCCAGTGGGCTTGAGAGCGAAGCATCCGGCAGATGCTTCGGAATGTCAGCCGCTCGAGCTGAAGTCAGTGGAGGTTCAGCCACACTGGAACGTAGTCCTCTCCGCTCCCTGACTAATCTGGAGGCAACGTGACATTGCGCTGGGTGATGAACGAAGGCGTGACGTTGCTCTGGGCGATCAGCGGCGACGGGACTCGTTGTAGTGACCGCCATTTTGTGTGTGTTCTCGGGCTTGGCAGCCATTACGTGATTCACCGTCGTGTCGGAATCCTCCGCGACTCCCACAGTGAAAGTCGAACCAACTGCGAGCAAGGCAAAGTCCAGGAATTCTATGAACGATCCGCGGGGACCATTGGTGAGTACACAGTCCTTTAGTGGTTTGTTTAATCCGTAAGCGAAGAAGTCAATGAGGGCACAGTCTGGCAGATCAGAGAGATAAGCAATATCCAAAAAGTTCTGAATGTGCACCTCGAGGGTACGGGTACCTTGGCGGAGGCTGATCAGTTGCATTGCTGGGTCCATGTTGAGATGGGAAAGACGCTCACCGAAGCTGCTGGATCTGGCGAAGTCTTCTGTAACGACTGGAGACTCAGGCAGGAGATCCAAGTGCAGCATTTATTACAAGTGAGAGTGGTCGTACAGGCAGGGTCAAAACAGGAACAAACAGGAACAGTGAGGAACAGGCAGAGTCGTAGTCAAGGGACAGGCAATGATCAGGGCAGGCAGCAACGGGTCAATAAACAGGAAACAGGAAACCAGCAGTAACGGCAACAAACAGGCAGACAGGAATAATAATGCTCGGAAATGACACACTGGGTAATCAAGACTTCGCGGTGAGGTGGTTTGTGTGTGAGTCTTTTATAGTCCTGGTAATGAGTATCAGCTGGGTGTGGTGATTAGTGTGGAGTGTGCATGGCTGTATGTGGCAACAGGTGATTGGTGGAGTGAGTGCATGTGATAGGCAGAGAGGATTGTGGGTAATGTAGTCCGGGATGTGACAGGAACAGACGTGATCGTGACAATTATCATTATACACATCACTTTTAACATTTAGTGTATTTTTCCAGTTGCAGTCTCTAGGACTTCTGCATGGCAGCAGTTCTCCAGGACTGAGACAGAATTATACTCAAATCTTTTCTTTTGTAAACTTTTAGTTTTACAACATTGTTTTGTCCAGCTTTACATTTCACACACAAAGGATTCCAGTGAGAGATTTTTCTCCCTTGTTATCTTTTGGCTTATCCAATTACAATATTTTTTCTTATTTTCATAAGAATATATTTATATATAAGACTACAATATTTGCTTATTTTCAGTGTTGCAATGTTGTTGCAGCAAAACAAACAAACATGTAGCTGGGCATTCTTTACCGCAAAATTATATGTTTTAATTTACAGCCCTCTGTTGAATACCAGAATAAAATTTGGATGATGTTATTACAATTTAAGGTTAATCTCTTGTTGCGTGGGCAAACAAGGAGATATTTAAAGTTTAAAACATGTCATATCATTTCTCATCTACGCTGCTGCTATCATGTCCCTGATAACATGTGGTTGTCTAATTCTCCAGCCCAAACTGGATTTCTGTCTCCGGTCTTAAATATATGGGTATGCCGACCCATTCTGCGAATGTGTAGGATTCAGCTATCTTTCCCTCAAAACTTCGAAAAAAGGCAAATAAGAATGGACTTACCACAGCTGAAGAAAGAGAAGATGATCAAGCCTCTTACTTGTTGCAAATCCCAATTTTCCACTGAAAAGACACTCGCCAACAGGATATGGGAGATCACGGAGGGAATGTCACCACTTTGTAAGGAACCCTGCATCGGCCCAAAAACGGACTCCGACGCCCCCGGGCGAAGGTTAACGCGTGTATGCCTTTTCAGCGTCTCTTTTAAGTTCACTTAATTTCATTCGTTTAATCTAACTCCAATTTCAAATGATTATTACACTTAGGTTGTGTTTCCAATTAGAAATTCATCATTAGTTATGCATTAATTTAGATATTTGATGATTCTGGATATCCCATATTTCAATTATTCATCAATTACTCAATAGTTCATCAGGGACCTAATGCCGCACAGAGATACTCGCCCCAGGATTTCGAGGTAAACTCACGGACATAAACTCGCCAGTCGGATCTTCGTCAGAGGGTGTAATAAGTTGGCTAATACCTTTAGTCGGTTGCCTACTGCTCACTCGAACAAAAGTGTATTTTAATTTAGCCACTTCCATACAACTTGCTAAACAAGCGGTAAACAGAAATCAAAAGGTCTTCAGATTAAGTGCGTACTGCTCCTTCATTCATGCACCTTCAGTTTGTTCTACCCTGGACACAGATTTACAGTAGCATTAGCCTCCCATAATTTACTGGTAATAATGATATTGTCACAGACACGCCAGGCTCCAGCACCCTCCAATCACAGCGCACACCATCTCCGGAACACTAATCACCGTCACCTGCACCTCATTAGAACACTCATCACTAGCACTACTTAAGACACCCTCACACACAGTCACATTGTCTGGTCTCGTTTGCATCAAAGGACTTCCCTGAATGCTTACCTCAAGGACTCCTCTTGCTACTTACCTGTACTCCATGTACCCATGCTCTACTCCTCATCTTTGATCTGGTGTGAAGTGTTGTCTGAAGTCATTTACTCCATTCAGCAAGTATCATTCTCCATTGTCACTCTGCAACCACAAAAAGACTGTGTCATTCTCCATATCATTCATCAGTCATGAACTTGCATCTGTTTACTCACCTGTTGTCATCCAGATACTCTGCTTGTGTTCAATAAACAACCTGTTAAACTATTTTCTGTCTCCCGACTGGTCCTATTGTAACAGAAGACCGGACCAAAACAGCGGAACACAAGCATGAGTCAACCGGATCCCTTCCAGGAATTGGTGGATGCTTTTCGTCGCACTTTCAGTGTGCAACCACCATCACAAGCGCCACCGCCAGCTCCAGCTCCCGCAATCACTTCCGCATCCACCGTCAGCTCTCCCTCACTGCCAGCGTACACCAGTCCCATGGCCAAACCAGCAGAGGACTGCAATGGTTTTCTCCTGCAAGTCTCTCTGACTCTGGAGATGCAACCGCACCTGTTCCCCACTGACTACTCCAAGGTAGCGTTCATCATTTCACAACTTTCCGGCAAGGCTCTACAGTGGGCCGATTCCATCTGGTCTCAAAACAATCCTGTAACGCAGATATATTCTGACTTCGTTGAACCCTTCCGGGAAGTGTTTGGAAAACCATCCTGGGATTCATCTATCGGTGAGAAACTGTACAATTTGAAACAAGGAAAATTGTCTGTCAATGAATATGCTCTGCAGTTCAGAACGCTCGCTGCCCGGAGCGGATGGAACGAACAAGCGCTTCTGTCGTCATACCGTCAAGGACTGGATCCTCGAGTGCGGTTGCATCTCGCTGCATACGAGGATACCATCGGGCTCGACCGCTTCATCCAGCGGTCAATACGCTTCGCCACTCGTATACAGTCGTGTCTCGAAGAGCACCAGGGTCAGAGCCTCCACAACACCTCTGCTGGCCAGAATCCGTCAGCACTCCAGAACCAGCCCAAGAACCCATGCAAGTGGAATCATCACGGCTGACTCCAACTGAGAGACAGAGAAGGCTGACCTAGAATTTATGTCTCTATTGCTGATTACCAGGACATGTACTCATGTCCTACACGTCCTCCACGCCCCATTGTGAGTGCCATTTATCTCTACTCTCCAGATGCAAAAGCCACTCACCACGACGATAACTCTTACTGCTGCCCATGTTTCTCTTCCGGTATCCACCCTCATCGATTCTGGGTCAGCAGGAAATTTCATCTCTGGCGCCCTCTGTCATCAGCTCAACATCAAGACCAAGAACACGCCGACTACTTATCAGATCCACTCAATAACAGGTAGACCTGTGAGTAATAGACGAGTCAGCCGTATCACGAAACCTGTACATCTCCAAGTCGGAGTGCTGCATCACGAGTACATTCGACTGCTGGTTCTGGAGGGTTCCACCGCTGACGTGATACTAGGGCGCCCGTGGTTGCAACAACATAACCCCATCCTCTCTTGGAACACTAAAGTCCTGAAGTGGGGCGAAACCTGCTTTCCCGAGTGTTTCTCCGACCTGCCTGTTCCCAAGTCTCCTCGCTCCAATGTCCTTTCAGCCTGTGCCACATCCGTTGAGAGTCCCCTCGAGAAACGATCTGTGGACATCCCGTCCTGTTACGCCCCCTTCAGCGACATATTCTGACCCAAGAGAGCCTCCAAGCTGCCTCCACACCGGCCATGGAACTGCGCCATCGACCTGCTTCCGGGTGAGTCAGTGCCAAGGGTTAAGATTTATCCCTTATCCATCCCGGAGGAGAAGGCCATGGTGGAATACATCGAGGAGGCATTGGCTGAGGGATATAGTATCCGACCATCTACTTCCCCTGCTGCATCCAGCTTCTTCGTGGCGAAAAAGAACAGAGGCTTGTGGCCATGCATCGATTATCGAGCACTCAACGCCATCACAGTAAAGGAGGGTGTTGCATACTGTAGATGTGTGGGGGCAAGGCGTTGTCCTATGCTATTCTTTTAAGATCTTCTCTCCAGATAAGCTTTATTGCTTTATTGCAGGATTCTTGATCTCAGTTTTCGTTTAGCAGGAAAATCAAGCCTTACACTGTACATGTTCATACTTTTCATGTTCATACTTTTCAGTTGGCCAAGATTTCTAAAAATCCTTTCTTAGTATTGGTCTTAAGTAATATTCTAATTTTCTGAGATACTGAATTTGGGATTTTCCTTAGTTGTCAGTTATAATCATCAAAATTAAAAGAAATAAACATTTGAAATGTATCAGTCTGTGTGTAATGAATGAATATAATATACAAGTTTCACTTTTTGAATGGAATTAGTGAAATAAAACTTTTTGATGATATTCTAATTATATGACCAGCACCTGTATATCTGTTAGCTCTGTACGCAAACTGAAACGGGTCCAGAGAGGTGGGAAAAAAACAGTCTTAACAGATTAGTTCACTTTCTAATTAAATTTCCTGATAATTTACTCACCCCCATGTCATCCAAGATGCTTATGTCTTTCTTTCTTCAGTTGTAAAGTAATAGAGTGAAACAGTAGTGATATACCCTTTAATAGCACTTCTTTTTTGTCTGTCTCAATAAATTCAGTGGTCCACACAGTACTATCCAACATCTATTTGTAGACATGATACTTCGGCATTGTCTATCAAAATACTACTTTTTGCGAGAGAGCAAGCACAATAAAAGTTTGCCTGGACACGTCCATCTTTTCTGACCTGTGCACTGTCAACTCGGGTGCGTCATCATTCCCAACAATGTGCAGGTTGTCAGCACTCCTGGCCTTGCAAAGTTCCCACGGCTCTTAGCCCCACCCTGCTTGCCACACATCCGCTCTGCTTCAATGCAGTGTAAACACGACTTGGGCTGTTATAAAAGCACTATAAACCATGGTTTACCATAGATACTCTAAATATACATTTTGTTAAACAAGACAGCTAGTGTCAGGGAATGACGAGACGGATGCAAGGGCAAACGCAGTGAGATGAATTTATTAGAAGGACACTGTTACAAACCAGCAGACAAAACCAGAGAGACAAAGATGCAGAGAGTCAAGGGTATCTAGGCAACGCCAAGTGCTGCAAACAATAGTCCAAGAACAAAATCAGAATTTGTCAGAGCAGGAATATCCTAACTAGTGGCAATGAAAGCAGACTGCGGAGTTGGCTCACGTCGGCAGTGTCTGTGTCCAAAGTTGCCCTGACACAACAAACCAACGCTAGACAGCCAAGTAGCACGTCAGTTCTGCGCCTGTGTGAGATGAAGTGCCTTTCTGAACCAGCAGGTGACAGTATCTGAACAGCCAATTAGAAAGATCAGATGGCCCGACGGAACGACGAGCTCCTACGCCGATTCAACATTTCGAATCGGCCGAAAAAAAGACCAACTTCAGCTGACGGTGCGGAACACACTGAGAAAACTTAGTCGGCCGACCGTCGGCTTGGTGTGTTCCTGCCTTTAAATGACATTACCTGACTGTCAAGTCATCTCCTCAGTAATTAATTTTTACCCCCTATTAGATTATACAGTCTATGTTTAGTTATTATAATTGCCTTTTGGATGACATCACAAAGTATGAGAGAGAAAATTAAATTTAATTTCATTATTAAATTATTAAATTATTTAGGTTTTATAAGTTCAATTGATTAGACATGCTTTTTGATTACTAAAATTTATTTTAATCTTTAAAAGAAAAAAAAAAGAATTCGGATTATTGTATGTATACAAAATTGATTGTATATAAAAAGTTTTTTATAAGGTCCCAAGACATTAAATGTATTTTAAAGACCTCCTGTGGTGAAGTTTTTAATGTTGTTTCACGAGTTCACACTTAAAAATAATCTGATAATAAACATGTTTATTAGGCATGCTGTCCGAGGGGTGGGCTCCGGGCTCAGAATTTTGGCCCAAACCCAGAGTACTCCCCCCATATCTCTAGTTAGGACAGAAACCAGGTAAGTGTAAGGAGACAGGGTGGTGGAAGGATGTAGAACACTGTCGAGGAACGTAGGTGAGTCGGCTATGTATATATATATATATATATATATATATATATATAGGCATCTTTTCACAAGTTCACACTTACAAATAATCAGAATAAAACGTTTGCTTATTTGGTGCTGTCTGAGGGGTGGGCTCCAAGCTCTGAATTTTGGCACGAACCCAGAGTAATCCCCCAAAGAATGCAAAACAAACAATGGACAGCAGCCAGGAATGGTACTGATGCCCCCCCGATACCCCCCAAAATATGTTTGTGCTGTTTGCAGGGAGAGGGTTGGTCGCTAGATCGGCAGGTCCCTCACTATATTCTACAGGAGTTCAGTACTCATGGCATCAGACAGGTAAGCCCCACCGGCCGGTGAACGAAGATGGAGTTTAGCCATTTTGACCAGGAAGGTTTCTGTGGCATCCAGATGGGTAAGCCCTGTCGGTAGTCGCATGGGGATAATTGAGGGGGCTTTCGCAACATCCAACGAGAGTCCAAATTTCAATGGCATGGAAAAGAATTAACCCTGCCGGTGATTAAACAAGGATGGTAGGGTGAGCTTCTGTGGGGGCAGAGGGGTTAATAACTGCTGTGGCGGTGAGAATGAATTGGACGAGGAACGTTGAGATTGATTTTGAGTGTAAGCGGAAGTGCTAAATCTGTAGAAAGAGAGGGGTGAAACGTGGGTTGACAAGTTGATCAGCTGATAAGGGTTTGGTGCTTTTTTGATGTGAAAGCAATTAGTTGTAATGTAGCTCTTGAAAGCCTCTAACGACCAAGAGCTTGAATCTGTTGCCGGGAGTGGCCTTTAAAGCAGCTGCAATGCCTATGCGATGAAAAGTGCTCTGCTGAGATGCCAGATTGGATTAAGACCAGTTTGAGGCGCTTTTGAAACCAGAGACACATGACAGGGTCAGAAATGGATTTAACCTGCAAGTTCTGTTCTGATCTGTCTTACTTTGATGAAGTAAGAGATGGTTTTGTTATCTAACATTGATCAATCTGAAATAGTGGGATGAATTTTATGGTTAAAATTAGAGGTAATGGTGAGTTCAGAGCATCAGAGAAAACCAAAAGCCCAAAATGAACATAGCGTTGAGTGTGCGGGCCGCATTAATGGAATGTGGACGTTCTGGACCCACTTAATGAAATACTCATTAGAACACATAAAGGCCACATGGGGCATGAAATGTCATGCTATAGGTTACACGTTCTACTCGCCCAACATGAATCAGAATATATCGACAGGTTAAGTAGGCTAAATTTGACACAAATATCACTGTCAAATTCACACATCTCAGAGCACTAGGAATCCAGTGATAAAATGGACTTCTAGCCAAGGCCTATTTCAAAGATTGATCATGTTAGATAAATGTTAGGCCCAATCTGTATGCCTACTGAATATCTTGCCAGTTGTTATTGTTGTCTTGGATGTTATGCTATGTTATCTTGATTGAAATTCCTATATATAGGCCTATAGCAAATGTCCCCAGACAGTAAATGTGATTTCACCAAGCACAACATGTTCCTGGATCAACATCTCTGTTGATCCTGGAACAACATTCCAATCAAGCAGATTTCAGGGACAAGTTTACAGTTTATGTCAGGTTTATGCTTAATGGTTAATGGTTAGGTGCTTCTACATCAGTGTTATTCATAATTTCCCTCTAATTTTAGGGATAAGTTATGGGTAGGGTTAGATTTAGGGGTAGGGATAGGACTAAAATTTCAGACAAAATATGTTGAACATGTCTTACTTGGCCAAATCACTGTAGGCCTAGAGAGACGAGGCATAAGTGCATGTTTGCAGAGTTATATATATATATATATATATATATATATATATATATATAAAAAAATTAATAACACTTTTGTGTGTTTCCCAGATTTTTTATTGATAGGAAACAGGGAAAAATTAATTTTAGTGACTAGCCAATCGTTATCACCAATATTTATAAGGTTCTGCTGAGGAAACCCGCTACAGTTCTCCTCCCAGTTAAAGGGTTAGATCACCCAAAAATGACATTTCTGTCAAGAAGTACTCGCCCTCATGTCGTTCCACACCCATAAGACATTTGTTCATCTTCAGAACACAAATTAAGATATTTTTGATGAAATCCAAGTTTTTTTTTATTATCCCCCATAGAAAGCAACATAATTACCATCATACAAGGTCCAGAAAGGTATTAAAGAAATCGTTAAAATAGTCAACGTGGCTACAGCGGTTCATCCTTAATGTTATGAAGCGACGAGAATACTTTTTGTGCATAAAACAAAACAAAACAAAAATAATGACATTATTCAAAAATTTCTTCTCTACCCTGTCAGACTCATATGCAGTTTATGCATTTCAGTTTTGGGTGAACTAACCCTTTAACACTGCAAGACATTTGATGTATTTTATGAACTCTTTATGTGCTCTTACATTAATGTATGAGAGATCAGAGCATGGGTGAGGGTCTGTCCGAATAGCACCCTAAACTCTTAATTTCTTAAAAATCTTAAAAAAAAAAAAGTCTTTAATTTATGTGAGAAAATTAAGCCATCGTTTCACTCTAAAAAATAAAACATTGGTCAACAACAAAAAAAATATGTTAATGTTTTCCACTAGAATTTTTAACTTAAGCCAATTGGGAGAATAACATTAATACATTAAACGAAATACAAATTACAAAAAAAATTACAAAAAATACATTAAACGAGTTGATCCAACATAATGTTTTAAGTAAGGTGAAGACGTTTTTTTTGCCACAATAAAAAACACATTTCTAAGTAACATGAACTTAATAATTGTCAACATGAATGCAACTATTTAAGTTGATCCAACATAATGTTTTAAATTAGGTGAAGATGTTTTTTTTTTGCCATAATAAAAACACATTTCTAAGTAACATGAACTTAATAATTGTCAATATGAATGCAACCATTTAAGTTGACCCAACATAATGTTTTAAGTAAGGTGAAGACACTTTTTGGACACAAAATAAAACACATTTCTAAGTAACATGAACTTACCAAGCACCGCTTGTCACCATGATGGTAAATCTCCAAAAACCCACATTAACAGAAACTGCATAACAAAACACTAATTACTGCTAAATCTCCCTTACCATTAATCTTGTGCAAAAAAACATCATATAACACTTAATTTTAGCATTTACTCTCCCTTTCAAGTGCCATGGGCAAAGCATGATGGGAAATATAAATCCCAGCCCAGTTTCACTTAACTTAAGTTCGTTTAAATTAAAAGAAGTGTTCATACAACTCAAAACAATGAAACACATTTACACGTCATCAGATTGTATTTTACATTAACAGAACTTAAAATTAAATACATTTTTTGATTAACTGAAAATGTTAAACTATGACAAGTCATGATAGTATATCGAATCAATAGGCATAATTTGTGTGTCATCCAAGCTCAATAAAATAACAATTACAAGTAAAAAGTCTAACAGCATTTCAGAACTTGATTTTTTACACACAACAATATATATATTTAAGTAATGACTAAAGGTCCCCTGAATTAGTTTAGGATGTGGTCATGCGTTTGGAGAGCTGCATAACTCAATTTGTCCACTAGATGTCGGTAGAGCAGCAACTTTACTTCGGGAATTCCTCAGAAAGTGAATTAGTAATATGATTTAACAGATAGTGCATATGCTGCAATCTTTGGAGGTTTGAAAAAAAAAAAAAATAAATAAATTATATATATATATATATATATATATATATATATATATATATATATATATATATATATATGTATATATATATGTATATATATATATATATATGTGTGTGTGTGTGTGTGTGTGTGTGTGTGTATATATATATATATATATATATATATATATATATATATATATATATATATATATATATATATAATCAAGGGAGTTTTGAAAAGCCATTAAGACTGCGTTTCCCAGCTTCATCTAGGATGAGCATCCTTATGATACAACAGCCCAGTTCTGAAAAGACTCAGGAGAGGATGAAGGGAGGAATGCGTGGTCGTGACGTCAGTGATGCACCTGCGAAGCGCTCTGTCGCATCATCTCTCTGGCGCTGCTTTAGAATGAACGAGAGCGAGTTATTCAGCATCAGATGCGCCCGTGTGCGGAACAGCTGGAACTTAACGAGGACTACGTGCCCTCTTCTCTCGCAGGATCTGTTGTTTAAAGTTTGCGAATGATTCGTTGAGCTCTACACTCACATAAATGACCGTTCAAAACACGGGTTCGTCTCGTTTTATCTGCAGATGACCGGAGCGGCAGCGATGGCAGGGTCAAATATGGTCTTCTCCGATGTCGAAAGTTTTCTAGACGAGCACCCGGAATTATTAGAGGACTATTTAAACAGAAAAGGCAAGGCGAGTATGGTGGAAAAGTGGCAGAAGAACCATCACGCGACTAAAACTCCGGCGAACTCCAGCGGCGCGGACGCGGAGAAAGCAGCGAACGCGTGCAGTAAAGACAGCTGGGCGAGCAGAGGAGACGGGCTACAGAGACGAGCCTCGCAGAAAGAACTGCGGAAGACATTTGCAAGGTCTAAAGCCATCAATGCCAACAGGACTTATGACGAACACGTCAACTCCAGAGCCCAGGAGCCCCTGACCAGCATGAGGAGGCGCGCGCTGCTGCGTAAAGCCAGCTCCCTTCCCCCGACCACCGCGCACATCCTCTCCGCGCTGCTGGAGTCCCGGGTCAACATCCCTCAGTACCCCTCCACCGCCGTAGACTACAAATACTACCTGAAAGAGAACAACGAGAGGGAGTTTTTCCTGGAGCTCGTCAAAGACATCTCCAACGACCTGGATTTGACCAGTCTGAGCTACAAGATCCTGGTGTTTGTGTGCATCATGGTGGATGCTGACCGCTGCTCCCTGTTCCTGGTGGAGGGACCAGCTAATAAAAAGACCCTGGTGTCCAAGTTCTTCGATGTGCATGCTGGAACCACAGTGCTGCCCTCTCTGAGCAACTCGGATGAGGTGCAGGTGCCCTGGGGAAAGGGCATCATTGGATACGTGGCTGAACATGGGGAGACGGTCAACATTCCCGATGCATATCAGGTGAACGCAGGAATGAAAGCAGGTTGTTTCTTGTTCCCAAGGATGTGCGGGACTTCTGTAATGTTTTGGGAACACAGTTATAAAGGGATCAAAGTAATAAGATCTTACTGGATAAAGTAAAATTCCAATTCCTTACTTAGAGCCCTTTAGGATGCTTGTTTCCAAATAATGAAATAAATTCCTTTGGGATTAGGGAATCTTCAGGGATCCATTCACATTTGGATAATTAATTATCAGATAGACAAGGAAAGTATTTTACTGAGACATTTATTGATGGTCAAAACTCCCAAAGCATGTCAGGTGAAGGAGGTATAAAATGATTGATTCTAGTCCATAAATTCCAAAAGATGTGCACAGGATTACTGATGGACGTTCTGCCATAATTTTGAACTAATATAAAGGGATCAAAGTCAAGATAAAGTGAAATTCCTGTTTTAAACTGAGACTTTAGTAATAAAAACACCCAACATCCCAATGGAAATTGCAAAATGCAATCGTTCCAAATTATGATGAACTGTTTCTGCAACTTTAAAGGGACCAGTCAAATAACTCTGACTTTGATCTGTTACAATTGTTCTGAATTATGATGGAAATTCCACTGGGATTAGGAAACTTGGGTCATTTGCATTACATTTTACCATATGCATAATTACTGATCAGAATTTTAATGACATTCTCAATGCATTACAGGTGAAACAGGAATACAATGATTGTTTCTAGTTTTTTTTTTTTTTTTTTTTTTAATCCTTTAAATTGCTAATGGAATGTCTATTATAATTTGGAATCAATCCTAATGGGAGAAGAAAAAAAATCAAGATCCCATTCTGACATTCTAATTTCACTGCTGAAAAATCATTATGCATAATCAACAACATCATTTGTTTATCCTACTCGATTAAAAAAACAGCCAAAGGTGGTTTCCTCTGGTCAGGTCTGAAGGATTTACAATTTAAAATAACTGTTTTCTGTGTGAATGTATTGTGAACTGTAAATAATTCCTGTGATCAAAGCTGGATTTTCAGCATCATTACTCCAGTCTTCAGTGTCACATGATTAGAATGATTTCTGAAGGCATTCTTGATTCTCATTTGATCCCAATAGAAACTGAATTAGGGTTAGGAAAGCATTAGCATGGTTTGCTTAGGTCACTCACATGACATTTTCCCATACAGATAATGACTTGCAGCACAGACAGGAGAGTATTTTATTGTGAGCCCTGAATGACGTTTTGCTTTGATTATTCCCTGAGATCCATAAAAGGCCTTAGTGAAATAATGAGTGTGTGTGTGAGAGGATCTGAGTATTGATTACTGAATCGATCAGCTCAGACAAACTTCACCCTCTCTGCTCTACAGATAGACTCCTGACGTTCTGATGAGGATGATGATGATGATGATGAGGCCAGCTCGCAGTTCTCTAATTAGTCTGTCAATCTGCGTTTGCCTTTTCATTTAGCAAGCAGAGCAGATCATTAAAACTGCATTATTTATACCAGTAAACTCAGCAATTCAGACACCATTCAACCACGAGATGGAAACATGAATCGTGCAAAAGTGCTCAGCAAACATTATTAATTAAAAATAATTTGAGATAGAAACACTTTCATTACTAACTTTCATTAATAAGTCATATACAGTGTAGATACATAGATTATGTACTTCAAAATAAGAATAAATGATGATGTAATATGATATTTCTGTATACTGTATTTGAACTCATCTTTATTTAATGATAATGTTTGTTAATGTTAACAATGGAATCTACACTACCGGTCAAAAGTTTTATAAAAATGCTTTTCTGCTTACCAAAGCTGCATTTATTTGATCAGAAATACAGTAAAAACAGTAATATTGTGAAATAATATTACAATTGAAAATAACTGTTTTCTATGTGACTGTATGTTAAAATGTAATTTATTCCTGTGATCAAAGCTGAATTTTCAGCATCATTACTCCAGTCTTCAGTGTCACATGATCCTTCAGAAATCATTCTATCATGATTTGATGATCAAGAAATATTTCTGATTATTATTAGCATTGAAATTTGTTTTTGAAAAATCTGTAGTAAGATTTTTTAGAAAAGGAAAGAAATTAACTTTTATTCAGCAAGGATGCATTAAACTGTAAAATGCATACCAGTTTCCACAAAAAGATTAAGCATAAAAAAAAAATTCAACATTGATAATAATAAGAACCATTATTAATAATTGAAAATAACTGAGCAGCAAATCATCATATCAGAATGATTTCTGAAGGATCATGTGACTCTGAAGACTGGAGTAATGATGCTGAAAATTCAGCTCTGATCACAGGAATTAATTACATTTTACAATATATTCACATAGAAAACAGTCATTTTAAATTGTAATAATATTTTGCAATATTACTGTGTTTACTGTATTTTATCACATAAATCAAGTTTTCGAGAGCAGAAGAAACATCTTTTAAAAACATTAAACAAAAATCTTAATCATTCCAAATTTTTGACCAATATAAAGCAGAGGAGACCCAAAGTACACTTTTTTCTCCAGGTAATTTTCTCAGGGTTTCTGTCACTTCCTGTATTTAGTGCTGCTAGTAGCACAGCAATGACACACTTCACTTTTAATTAGTCTGCTTCTCTTTACAGTTATTATAAGTGTTCCCATTCAGCGAAGACTGAGATTGTCTCTTGTCCTCTTTATAGGACCATCGCTTCAGTGATGAGATTGATAAACTCACCGGATATAAAACCAAGTCTCTGCTGTGCATGCCCATCCACAACAGTGATGGAGAGGTCATCGGGGTCGCGCAGGCCATCAACAAGAGTCCCAATGGAGCACTGTTCACCGAAGACGACGAAAAGGTACTGTATGCACACGCTCGGTGACACACACAGCTAAAACTTACACTACATAATTACACTACTGCTTGCCTTCTCTCTTCTGCTCTCGTTATGCTTCTATAAACATTTGATTTCATGTGCAAAGGTTTAATTTCCTACTCTGAAAGACTGAATGTTACACATGCAAACAAGTGGTGAGCTCCAGCTTACCTCAACACACCTGCCTGGAAGTTTCTAGCATGCCTAGTAAGATGAGCTGGATCAGGTGTGTTTAACTGTGGTTAGAGCTGAACTGTGTTAGGCAGAGTGTCTGCACTGCTGTTTTCAAGGAAAGTACTGTAGATGATTTCTCTAGTCAAAAATGATAAAAACGGCGTGTCTGTTTACAAGTGCAAATAGTGTCCCTTGTTGGCAAATGCTATTTACAGTAGCTCCTTCCACCAATGTCTGGTTCTGTCACTCAAGAATTAAAAAGACAGAATTCAACTTCTTCAGTGGTGCAGCAGTAGCGAGTAAGGCTCACAGATCTAGCTTTTAACGTGACTGAATCGGGTTCGAATCTGCCTTTTGCATGGGGTACTATCTGTACGCGTTCCGGTGAGAAGACGTAACTTACAAGAAGCTGAGCTTGTGAGGCGCAGTCAAAACTGTTATATATTGGCAGTTATATATTGTTTATCCAAATCATCACAGATTTTTTTAAATGTTTAAAGGGGGGCGCGACCAAAAAAGTTTGAAAACCACTGACTTAGTGTAAATAACATCTATTTCACCTAGTGTAAATAGCAGCATTTTCTTAGAGATATGCTATTTACACTAGGTGAAAATAGCGATAAATTCTATTTACACCATGCAAAATGATCAGTTCTTTGCAATAAGAGTGTAATTAGTTGCTATCTATACTTTATATTGGCAGATATCTATTGCTATTTGCACTTAGTGTAAAGTGTTTGTAGATATTAAGCAGTCGACTAATACTCTAATGACTGCTAGTTGACATGTAGGTGCAAGGTTACTTATAGTCAGTGCTGGGTGGGTTACTTACAAATTTATTCCACTCTTTGTTATCAACAATGTGAAGTGCATTAAACAGGCTTTCTCAAACCGGGGTTTGTGTAAGAACTACAGGGGTTTGGAAATTTATGAAAACTTAATAATTAAATAAATCTTAAAAATGATTTTACAATTAAAATCAAACACTTCCTAAAAAATATTTTACTTTTTTATGCTGTGTGGCCTCTCCATTTTCAAGGCAATTACAGCCGTCTAACTAGTGTGTGCAATTCCAAAAATATGGAAGACTTTCAGAACATAAGAATATATATATATACATAAGAATATATATATATACATAAGAATATATATATATATATATATATATATATATATATATATATATATATATATATATATATATATATATATATATATACAATAGGCTTCTTTAGAAAGGAAATTAGGAAGGATTTTAAAAATGGGGAGAATCAGTGAATTATGAATAATTTACTGCCATTTTGTGAATATTTAGTAACCATGTAATCAATAAAAAAGTTGTAGTCTGATTACAAGTATTTTAAAAACTAATATAATCTAATAAAAGTATTTAATTTTAGGAACCTGATTACATAATCCAGATTTCATATAATCAGTATCTACCCAGCACTGCTTATAGTTAAAGATGCTAAAGAGGATGTTTTGTTTTTATACATTTTTGCAATATTACTTGAAACTGTCTTTACTAACTGATAAAAGACTATTTATTAGGTGCACTGAAAGGAACAATATTAATATACATCATCTGTGCACGAGGTAGGGCCTTAAAAACATCATCCAATCGTTTACAGATGATCGCGTAAACGATTGGCCCTCTGGCTTGTCAATCACTGCCATGACGTTCCTTGTGAGAGACAAGCGCGGCCACACTCCACAGGCGCTGCATGCGATGTTTTTGTCCGGAGACAGGAGTAACAACTGCAGATTATGAGTTACCTCCGGTGAGTCCGACATAATGAGTCTTTGGTTTCTCAGTCGACGAAAAGATCCTCTGTAGCACCTTTAATAACAATACATTAAAAATGCAACTCATAAATAAAACAACATCAATACACCTCTTTTATGATGAGCATATTTGTGATTTTTGAATTAATGTCAGGATGATACATTTGTCTGATAGCATCATAATAAACAAATTTGAAAAGATAACCTTAGAAAGTATTTTGGCAAAATTTCTTCTAATTGTTTCTTAGAAATCACTATTTCACTACTTAACTACTTAGTAACATTTGAAAAATGTTTGTGCTCCAACTCAAGGTCATGCTTTGCAACCAACATGTAGGGAAAAAAAACATGAAAAACAGGAAATTACATAAAAGAAAGAATCCCTGCAGATTCTTATGACTGTGTGTCAAGGTCAATAAAGGTATAGAAACTAGCAACCATTCGCACCGGCAGTAGGAACTCTGAAGTGACGTAAGCCTGTCGACAGCGACGTCATTTAAAGGGGTGGTTCAGTGTTTTTTTCTAGGCTTGATTGTGTTTTTGGGGGCACAGTTTAACATGTCTTTGTTTTTTTGAAAACGCTGTATTTTTCATATATTTTGGCTTTATTCTACACCTCTGTTTCCACTGTCATATGAACGGCTCGTTTGACTTCCTGCTTCTATGAAGCCACTCCCTCCGAAATACGCGATGTGCTCAGATTGGTTGGCAGGTTGGTAGCTGGCCCAGTGTATCATGATTCGCTGAAGCGTCCGGAAACGACACGCCCATTACCAGTCGTAATTACGCGCTAAGCTGGAAATGTAAATAATGGTGTCTATATTTCTGTATCAAATTGAGCTGAATCAGACCCAGATGAAGAGGGTAAAGCAGAACCTCTGCAATCGCGGCTTTTGAAGGACGTTTATGAATGGTATTTCATTTAGTATTTGTGTCAAAGTGTTTAGATGCTGTCACTGCTGTTTGTTAGCTTTCAATATACAGTTTTATCCTGATTAAAGCTTTACTGTAGCCGAATACATGCCTGAGTAGTCGCATTTTTGTAAAGGTCTTGTTTAATTTATAGCATGAACAACTGCTTGTCTATGAACATAGAAGTTTGTTGGTGTTTGTTGCACTAGAACTTGGCTAACTTCTGTTTTCAAAGTGGGAACTGCTTCATCTTTCAGTAATAGCCTTTGTGCAAATCCAGCACTGAACTCGTGTAGATTCTGGAAGCTTCTTCAGCGCCGCATCCAGTGTAGAAAATATCACAGATTATAATGGGTTCTATTATCTTTTGACACGTTGCGTCAAGCAGCTCGTGTTCGATGTAAACAACTCTTCCGCTTCCATTAAACTGTGCCACATGGCCTCGCCCACTTTGTTGCGTGTTCCCGGGGACAGGGTTTATGATGTCACCAACCCAGGAAGAAGCTTGTTGTAGTCCAAACCAGCCGTTTTTGTAGGCAATCAACTTCCATAACTTTAAAAGACAATATCTCCGTTTGCACTGAACTTTCAGCGCTGTAACTTTGCAGATACTGTTTATGCTCAAGCAGCAACATTACACACTAACTAAAGTTAAAAAAGTGAAGTCGCATTGAACCACCCCTTTAAGTGTGGCATTCAACAATGTCACCAACTCCTTAGTTGAGAAATGCCTGGACTTTCCATGCCGGTGTTTCGCATGCGTTCAGCCAATCAATGTACACTTACATCACTGGTAGTTCCTATTGTGCTGGTTTAGACCCTACTCTGAAGTAGGAGCTAAATTAGTCCCCCCCAAAAGGTGTTCGTGACACTAAAATCGTTCCCAGTTCATGCAGTGAGAACACTCCAAAAAGCCGGTACTTCTGCTAATTGTTATTGGAACTATGAAAACTTTCCTCCGATGCGAAAGCTTCTAAAAAGTCTCTAAAAACTTAAGATAATTTGACCCTTTTATGTCAAGTCAAAGTTATTTGAAGTAGTAAAATGACTCCCCATGCTTTTACTTATTTATAAGCTCAAAATATACAAATATTTTTGCTTTTATCATCACTCTTACTTGTTATTGCCCCATTAACAGGTTACTTTATCTCTGTGCAGAGAAACCTAATAAAGTGTTAGAGAGTGAAATATACTTTACTGCATGCAGTTGAGGAGATTGCAGTGATATATCATTGTACTTAAAAGTGTAGCTTTGCACTGATGACACAAACTGTGTGCTTATGTAATGGTGCTGTCATTGGATAACTGTGAGTGGGTTGAGTGTTCATGACTGTCTGCGTAAAGCTGAATAGTTAGTGTTAGTGTCAGTTGCCCTTGTCATCATTTGTTCTGGGCTAAGGTAGCGTGGTCAACCATGCCACGCTCTCATGAAAAAGAAATAAAGTGTCTCATTAATGTTGACCTTCAGTAACAATGAAGTCTTTATAAACACAGAAGCAGTTCTCATATGGCAGAGTCATTAATCAGCGACCGCTGCTGAAATCCCTGAGCCGCGCTGCTCTGTTTACAGGAGCTCAAGTGACACCGGTAATACGACGTCTTTCATGCGGGAAGTGCGGCACGTGTGAAACGTTTGAACATATCTCCTTAAAGGACAGAGTCATTGGAAGTATTTTGTTCCATTTAAAGTACTTTTGGAGTACCATGTTCTGTAAATTCAGTATCATGTGTAATCATATCAAAGTGACATGGTAACAACACAGTACTTTGGTAAGGGTTATTAGTGGTGATTTCTAATGCAGTCTTTACTATTTATTTTTTGGGGGCCGATACCGACTTTAACAAACAATTAATATAACAGTTGATTCCGATACCGATATGTCACTTGTTCTCTTATTTGAAATTTTGTGATTAAATGAGATAGTATTTTGATCATGTTTTAAATTATTGCTGCATCATCAAATCATTTTTAATGAACATGGATTGGATCCATTTAACATTCAGCAGGCCTACATAAATGCATATTAATGAAATATACATATAAATGAAATACATATTAATCAGTCCTTATTGTAACAGATTTTATTGTGATTAATCTTCTAATTTGTTTTTGTATATATTTTAATATTTTTTGTAAGTTTAAATTTGCATAAGATCTCCTTTACAAAGGCGGGACTCTTATTTTGATGGGTCTTCTAGTCTACGGAGCAATACGGGCAATGAAAGGCAGTTATTTAGCAGATTTAAAGTTTGACAGTTTATTAAGCACCTCCCAAAAAGGCATAAGGTCTGTATATATTTGTTTACTGTTAGTTGTAATAAGTGTTTTGTGTAATTTGCTGTATGTTGATGATAATGCAATGGAGAGAGAGTTTAATGTGCACTTCTTTTTGTTTAGTTATTATGGTGGTTTGTTTTTGGAGTGAAAACGAACACAATAAACTTAATAAAACATCAATCAGTGATTTACTCAAGAATAGTGTGCATTTTTTTTTTTTTTTGTCTGTTGTTATTTGAACATGAAAGCGCAGACAGCAGCACTAGGATTATACAACAGACATAATATGTACAGCTCAGTGCCTTCACGCAGTTAATTAATAAACTATCGGTTTGTTATATCTGCCTTGCTGCTATAGCCGATATGCCGATGGTTGTAAATTGAGCAAAAATTGGCCGATAAATATCGGCGGCCGTTACATCAGTGCATCTCTAGTTTTAGAGGCATTATTACTCTGTATCCAACTGCATCAGTCTGCGCATCACTGTCTGAAATCCCACTGAGTGGAGCTCTGCTTTGTCATACCTTGTGAAAAAGAAGTATGCTTCATTGTATTGAATGTGCAACTACAGTGTCTTAAAAGTATATTTGGTGATATTTTGTTGTACTCTTGTTTCCCACACAATATTTAAAATGAGTCTGTAATGGAAAATGGCCCTGGTGCAAAGTCAACCTGAAGTGGTGTGGTTTCTTTTAAAAACTATTTCTAAGTGACTACCTCTATACCAGGACACACAGATAGGATAACATTCTGATCAGAAGCGTGTTTACACTTGACTTTTCAATGCATATGTGGACAACATCCAGATACAGGCAGTATGTTAATGCCAAGTGTAAACTAGCCCAATGACAATTTTTTCCTAGCACACTTTAACTATCCTTATTGTAAGTGCACTTTGTAAAAATGCCAAAGTTTTACTTTAAAGCTGCAGTCCGTAAGTTTTGCCTCTTTGTCGCCATCTCTGTTTGAAACCTGCAATTGCAGTTATTTGTGGAATTATCATCTTTATGTAGGTTGTGCATCGGCACGGCTCCTCAGCGCGGATTAATCTAATGTTTGGTGTCAGTCATCACACCGGTATTCAGAATCACAGATTCTATGTTTTGGAAGTATGACCACAATAAGAATTTGCACCGGAAAATATCACCTGAACAAGTAAGTAACATGTTCTGACCAACTGAGAAAAAAAGCATTACAATAATGTGCGCTGCCAATGATGATTAAATCTAACGATCGCTTAACTCGGATAAGGTCAAAATGTGCACATTATTATTATTGTTATACTTTGTTCTCAAATTGTTAATACTAACAACATCAGCATTGCGTGACTACGTGTATTTAGTGTATATTAGCATTACCTGTAGATTTCAATTTCT
Organism: Chanodichthys erythropterus; assembly: GCF_024489055.1. Classification (NCBI taxonomy): domain Eukaryota; kingdom Metazoa; phylum Chordata; class Actinopteri; order Cypriniformes; family Xenocyprididae; genus Chanodichthys; species Chanodichthys erythropterus. Next base: position 6,574,416 of record NC_090234.1, read on the forward strand.
GTAGCCACTCTACAGTCCTTTTGCTTTTGACCATGGCTGAATCTCCAGTTGTCACTGATGATTTGTCATTTTGGCTTTTCTCGATTACAATCTGCCATCAAAATGATAAGTTTAATTATTGCAGCTGCTGTGAGAAAAGACTAAAAATGATCCGCCATTCACACATGATATAGCCTACTAGCTGAGACTCCTTCTTTATGTAAACAGACGTGAAGTAATGACGCAAAATGAATGGCTGCATGCTCGAAATTCCCACAGAATCCACCAGTACCACCCGAATTTGAAAACATTATTACAAGCTTACTGTTGTGAATCTACGGTGACCAGGAGGGGACATGTTTGGTTCACTTAGTTTTGTCATGGCCACGACATACACTATATTGCCAAAAGTATTGGACACCCCTCAAAATCATTGAATTCCAGACTTCCAATCACTTCCATGGACACAGGTGTATGAAATCAAGCACCTAGGCTTGCAGACTGCTTTTACAAACATTTGTGAAAAAATGGGTCATTCTCAGGAGCTCAGTGAATTCAAGCTTGGTAAGCGTGCAATAAGTCCATTAATGAAATTTCCTCACTACTAAATATTCCACGGTCAACTGTTAGTGGTATCATAACAAAGTAGAAGCAATTGGGAACATACGAAACTCAGTCATGAAGTGGTAGGCCATGTAAAATCACAGAGCAGGGTCATAATATGCTGAGGCGCACAGTGCGCAGAAGTTGCCAACTTTCTGCAGAGTCAATAGCTACAGACCTCCAAACTTCATGTGGCCTTCAGATTAGCTCAAGATTAGCTCAGTGCGTAGAAGCGTCATGGAATGGGTTTTCATGGCTGAGCAGCTGCCTCCAAGCCTTACATCACCAAGTGCAATGCAAAGCGTCGGATGCAGTGCTGTAAAGCACGCCATCACTGGACTCTAGAGCAGTGGAGACGTGTTCTCTGGAGTGACGAATCACGCTTCTCTGTCTGGCAATCCGATGGTTGCCAGGAGAACGGTACTTGCCTGACTGAATTGTGCCAAGTGTAAAGTTTGGTGGAGGGGGATTATAGTGTGGGGTTATTTTTCAGGGGTTGGGTTTGACCCCTTAGTTCCAGTGTAAGGAACTCTTAATGCTTCAGCATACCAAGACATTTTGGACAATTTCATGCTCCCAACTTTGTGGGAACAGTTTGGGGATGACCCCTTCCTGTTCCAACATGACTGCGCACCAGTGCACAAAGCAAGGTCCATAAAGACATGGATGAGTGAGTTTGGTGTGGAGAAACTTGACTGGCCTGCACAGAGTCCTGACCTCAACCCAATAGAACAGCTTTGGGATGAATTAGAGCGGAGACTGTGAGCCAGGCCTTCTCGTCAACATCACTGCCTGACCTCACAAATACGCTTCTAGAAGAATGGTCAAAAATTCCCATAAACACACTCCTAAACCTTGTGGAAAGCCTTCCCAGAAGAGTTAAGGCTGTTATAGCTGCAAAGGGTGGGCCAACTCCATATTAAACCCTACTGATTAAGAATGGGATGTCATTAAAGTTCATGTGCACGTAAAGGCAGGCGTCCCAAAACTTTTGGCAATATAGTGTATAAACTCGTGAGAATGTGATAATATGTTGTGGCCACGAGATATTAATTAGTGAGAAAGTGATAATAAGATCATTTTGTCGAGGTAATGGCATCCTTATGTCATGGCCATGCAATGTAAAGTTATTCCAGGTAATTCCAGGTTGTCATGGCCACGAAAAAATATATCGCTCCCTCAACATATCTTGAGTCCAAGACTTTACATCGCGTGGCCACGACATAAGGATGCCATTACATCAACAAAAATGATCTTGTGGCCACGACTTATTATTACGTTCCCACAAATTAATATCTCATGGCCACAACATATTATTATGTTCCCACGAGGTAACGTTGTGGCCACGACAAAAACAAGTGAACTGACCAAGTCCTCTCCCGGTCACCGTATGAATCGGGCTAAGGTAAGGAGATAGTTTTGAACACTGGCTGGTTATGTACTTGCTCAAAAATGGATTAAAGTAAAGTTACGGACTGCAGCTTTAAAGTACATTTTAAATCATTAAGTTTTAATAATCTTTTGTCATGCTTTAAAGAAGTACACTTATTTTGATGTGTTGACTAACATACTAAAGCACACGTAAAGTACTTGATTATTATTTTAACTGTGTAGTACCAACCACGTGGCAACACACTCTAGCATGTCAGTTTTAAAAATGTAGCTACTAAATGTATCCTTATATTTTCCTTTGAGTTGAAGTTGGTACCCCTTTCAGACCTCAATATGCATAATTAAATATGAATGTGAATATCAGGCTAGTTGTTCTTGTTTGTTTTTAATGAAGTTTTTCATTGTGTTCTTCTGATTCGATTGGTCCGGTGATGATGGCACCACACCTTGTTGTCATGTGGTAAATACACTTATCGTTCATCGGTGTGAATGAAACAGATGCTGTGGGTTTTAAAGCTGAAAAGGACATCTCTTATTTCTCAACGTAAGCAGTGAGCACAGCGCTGACACTGGATATAATGAATGTGTTCAGCGGTGTCAGGGATGCTGAGAGGAGACACACAAAGTGCGTGTGTGTGGATTTGCTGACGTCCAAACGAGGCTTTATATTATTTTGCAGAAAGCATTATTTAACCTTTATCTTATAGTCACCAGCCACACGCTTACAGACTGAGACACTTGGTCTCTCTAGATATTTAAAGGGATAGGCTAGTTCATCTAAAAATGAATTTTCTGTCATCATTTACTCACTCTAGTTCCAAACCCTGTATGTCTTTCTTTAATTCAGTGGAAAATGCATACACAAACATTGATTGTTTCTATTCTATTTTCCATGTAGTCAAGAGGGACTGAAGCTTTTATGCTTCAAAAAGCATCATAAAAGTATCATTAAAGTGTCCATATAACTTGTGCACTATTCAAGTCTAGTTTTATGTGAGAAAAAGCGATGACCGATATGTGATTCTTTTGAGTCTGAGCTTATCAATGGATCAGTTGATTCGGTTCACAAAACTGGTATGAATAATTAATGCACACATCAAACTGACTTGGTTATTGATTTCCACTCACTTAATGATCAAGTTGCAGTTGTTAATATCTCAATGGACCCTTGTGAAAAAGAAGTGAACTTAATTGTACTGAATGTGCACTTGTAGAGTACTTAAAATCTTAAAAGCATATTTAAAAAAGATAATATATTAATTAAAGCCCACTTAAAGTCCCCCTATAGTCAATAAATGTATCCCTTAAACTCATCTTTGATCACCAAAATTGCTAAATGTAATCGATTTTTCATATCAACAGAAAAATATACCGGGATGATATTCTTGAAACTCCTCTGCTTCGCAGCATAGTTAATGATATGCTAAAGCCCGCCCCACTCGTGATGGGATTGTTACAACATATTTGTGATGTAGAGAACAAGGGTTTTTGAGACCGCCTTTGGTTCACTGCAGTTTTAAGGAGAAAATACTCAGCAATGGTGTTGAGTTATGAATTTGCGCATGGTTTGCCTTAAAGCAAATTAAAAACACCAGATAGACATATGAACACCATTAAATAAATAACATTATTAAAACATCAATAAAGGAAGTCTTAGTCTAAGCAAACAATTCAGTCAGACGTACAAAGTCAGTGCTCTGGTAGGCTACAATGGTAAAGGTAAATAGCCTAAATAATATAAATATAAAGTTATGAAACTTAATTTTGCCCTCAACCAAAATGATTTGCCAGGAAACAAATTATAGATTCATGAGGCCAAATATCGCCCGTTAGATATACACAAGACAAATTATATCTCATGTTTAACCACTACAGAGACATCAGAGCCAGCGGGAAAATGTCTGAAGGACTAGCCGATGTAAGGCTGCTCTCGGCTGGGCACATGAGCGCTGAGCGCCCAGGGATCGCCTGGATGTCACAACTCCAAAAATGTCAGATCAAATTTTCAAATAGGCACTATCTATATCAATAAACAACAGATTTGAGCTTTAAAACAGTACATTCTTGCCTGAAAAACTCTTAAAACTAAATTTCATTACATATTAACAGTAGTACGCGTGTTTTCTCTTCTGCTATTGACGCTTGCTGGTTAGTGCCAGATGCATCCTGGGATACCTGGATGTCTCAAGTCCACACAAGTCACCTCTCGATGCATCCTCGATATAAGGGGTGGATCAAGAACACATCCAGGGATTTGAACTGTACTTGGCTAGATGTGAACTTTGAATTGGAACAGTACTTGGGCAGCGACTGATGACGTTTCACAAGTCCACAAGAAATCAAGTACAGACAAGAATACATATTGAGAAACGGCTTCACTCACACCAAAATTCTATTCACCTGCACCTGTCCCTCATTAGCTCACTCATCAACCACATAAGAGAACACATTTTCAGTACATTTTCATCACTGGGTTTGACGAATATCCGGTCTCTGAGTCTGGTATTCCATTACAGAAGACCAGACAATACCAACCCCACAGGATCCTTTTAAAGAACTAGTAGATTCACTCCGCAGAGTCCTTACCACCCCCGGAACCATCACTGCACCAAGCACTTCTTCCCAGACAGGCCAGATGAGCCCTTTTCTTCACCTGTTTTGATTTTTCAATTTTTTTCTATCATCCAGGGAACAAGAATGTGAAAGTTTTATAGTCAGCCCTGTCCATTGGTCCCTGGATGAAAAGATCTTCAAAGCCAATGCAGCCCGTCGGGGTACCCAAGGGTCACACCCACATTCCAAGAACTCACTGCATCCCTCTGATGGAATCAGTTCATTCCTCCTTGGGCACTGCCACCCTGGGATCAATCAAACCCTCTTGCTGCTACAAGATCACTTCTGGTGGCCTGACATGGCACAGGAAGTGAGAAGGTTCACCTAAGGATGCAAGGAATGCGCAATGTTCAAAAGTCCATACCAAGCAAGCTCCTCCTGACCCCTTTCCTCATCTGCCCACCTTGGAGTAGGTTTTATCACAGACTTACTACCATCAAACAGTTATATCTGCCACCTCGTGCCCCCTCAAGGGTTTTCCTACTGCCATGGAAACAGCTAAGTTGATGCTCAATCATGTCTTTTGCAACTTTGGACTACCAGAAGACATAGTGACCAACACCTATGAAGAGACGGTGCCAACTCCTGCGAGGACTTCAGAAGACGCAATCATCTGGATCAACATGCACATTGTCCAATTTCTATATCTTAATTATTGTTAATGTAATTCATTTTTCCAGGAGCTCATTGCTTCCACCTTCAGCTAAACTGCTAACAGTGATTGTAAATTGCCTAAATTATTTCATTATTTGCTAACTGCATTCTTTAAATTGTAATGTTGACATGCATTCTCTGTAAAGCTGCTTTGAAATGATATGTATTGTGAAAAGCGCTACACAAATAAATGTGAATTAAATTGAATAGTCTCCGATCGAGGTGCTCAATTCCTCTCCCAGGTCTGGAAAGCCTTTTTCACCCTCCTAGGTGGGACTGTAAGTCTCTTCTCTGTTTACCATCCTCAAACCAATTGCCAGATGGAAAGTAAGATACAAAAGATTGGACGATTCCTACGAACCTTCTGCCACAGCCACCAGAACTCCTGGAACCACTTCCTCGCCCGGGCCGAATACACTCAAAACTCTCTCTGTCAGCCAGCAACCGGTCTCACCCCATTTCAGTGTGTACTCAGCTTTCAGGCCCCTTTGTTCTTGTGGTTGCATGGAGCCATTGGATGTACCATCAGTCACTGGTTCCAGGAGAGCAAGAGGGTCTGGGACACAGCTCACCACCATCTCCACCGTAGGAAGTCCCAGACACTTTGCTCCCTTCCCCATATCCCAGAAAATTAACCCCGTCACATATGAACTTCACCTCCCACTCCGCCTCTGATCCTGGACAATGAAACTGTCTACACCGCTTTGGACTCCTGGCACCGTGGGGCCAACTAGAGTACCTCATCGACTGAGAGGTACAGACCCGAAGAAAGATCATGGGTTCCTAGGGATGAGACAATCAAAGTAATTATGAAGTTGCATATAAAGATGTAGGTAAGTCCTACTTACCTCTAAAGTTCAGTGAAGTGCATTTAATATAAATTTAAATGATAATACATTTTCATTTAATTGCAGTTAATGTGCAATTAAGTATCCGGATACATTACATTTTCACTTAAGTATGTTCTTTTGAAGTATTATACCCTTTTTAGAAGTATCATGAAGTGTACTTTTTCACAAGAGCAGTGGTGAATAATAATATAAATCTTGGTCTGTTCTTTACACAAACCTATTATGGCTTTAGAAGACTTGGAATCATAGTATGGACTACTGTTGTTATACTTTTGTGGAGCTTGATGTCATCTTGCATGCCTCTCCTTTTGTTTTCCAATGAAAAAAGAAAATCAAATCAAAAAGTTTGGAATGAGGGTAAATATACATTTTGGGGCAAACTATCCTTTTTATCTTGTGTTTATATGACTACATGTATGAGCCCCAGTTCATGTTCTGTACAATGAGATTTCATGTGCTTTTCACTGTACATTAGCATCAAGGCAAGGCAAGGCAATTTTATTTGTATAGCACATTTCATACACAATGGTAATTCAAAGTGCTTTACATAAAGAATAATAATAAAAATAGAACATAAGGAATAGAAATAACAGTAAAAACAGAGAATTTTGATATCTTGATGGATGAGCTAGGAAGTCTCAGAGAGTTTGTTGTTGTTGTTGTTGTTGTTGTCCGTCAGAGTGGATCTAAACGGATCTATCCATCAGAGCAGATTTGAATGGATCTTCCTCGCATGACAGGACTGCTACCTGTTAAGGCACTTCAAACTGATACACAAAGTTTCAATCTCCCTTTTTGACAAGACACCTCAAACTGCACCACACAGCCCTAATCCCCCTTCCGGAGATATCTTATCTATGCAACGCAGTTCAAATTTCCCCTTTGGAAAGTGTCCTGACTGTAATCCAGAGATATCTTAACCATGCACTACAGCTCAAATTTCCCCATGGTTTGTACCAAATTTTAACCTAATCACAAATGCTTTCTTCCTAATTCTCCCAGCTCTTTCAACCAGACAGCAATATTTAAAATGTATTAAAAGTCAGAATAACAAGATGATACATAAAAGATATAAAATACATTAAAAATGAAATAAAAACAGGAAAAGGAATTAAAAGAATAAAAAGATAATACGTATAAAATAAAATGCAAACAGTTCGGACATAGCACAGTGCTCAATCAGCAAATGCATAGGTAAAAAGATGTGTTTTGAGTCTGGATTTGAATGTGGCTACTGTTGGAGCACACCTGATCTCTTCTGGAAGCTGGTTCTAGCTGCGGCTGGCATAACAGCTAAAAGCAGACTCTCCTTGCTTTGAGTGAACCCTTGGTATTTCTAAGTGACTTGATCCTGATGATCTGAATGATCTGTTAGGTTTATATTCTATGAGCATATCTGCAATGTATTGAGGTCCTAGGCCATTGATTGATTTATAAACAAGTAACAGTACTTTAAAATCAATTCTAAATGCAACTGGAAGCCAGTGCAAGGACCTGAGGACTGGTGTGATGTGTTCATGTTTTCTGGTTCTGCTCAGAATCCTGGCAGCAGCGTTCTGTACAAGCTGCAGCTGTCTTATGGTCTTTTTGGGAAGACCAGTGAGGAGCCCATTACAATAATCCACCCTGCTGGTGATGAAAGCATGAACAAGTTTCTCTAAGTCTTGACTGGAGACAAAGCATCTAATTCTTGCAATATTTTTGAGATGATAATTTGCTGATTTAGTTACTGTCTTTACATGGCTACTGAAACTCAGGTCTGACTCCAAAATCACACCAAGATTCCTGACTTGATTTTGTAGTTGTTTGACCCCTAGAGTGAAGGTACGTGTTCACTTTGAGAACTTCATCTTTGTTTCCAAACGCAATGACTTCAGTTTTGTCTTTGTTTAACTGAAGGAAGTTTAGGCACATCCAATTTTTTATTTCATCAATGCATTGGCACAGGGAGTCAATGGGGCTATAGTCGTTAGGTGATAGGGCTAGGTAAATCTGGGTGTCATCTGCATAGCTGTGATATGCAATTTGGTTCTTTCTCATTATTTGGCTCAGTGGCAGCATATATAGGTTGAACAGGAGGGGTGCGAGTATTGAACCTTGAGGGACTCCGCATGTCATGGATGTCCACTCAGACTTATGGTCACCGATACTCACATATTAACCTCTCCCTTCTAAGTACCATTTAAGGACCATCCCAGAAAGCCCAACCCAGTTTTCCAGCCTGTCAAGAAGAATGTTGTTATCGACAGTGTCAAACGCAGCACTGAGATCGAGAAGAACCAGCACTGATAATTTAGCTGAATCTGTGTTTAGGCGAATATCATTTATTGTCTTTATGAGTGCCGTCTCTGTGCTGTGATGTGGTCGGAAACCAGATTGAAAGTTGTCAAAATATCCATTCAAGCTTAAGAACTTGTTCAGAAAAACATCTTTTTCAATGATCTTGCCTATGAAAGGAAGATTTGAGATTGGTCTGTAGTTGCTCAATATGGTGTTATCCAGATTGCTCTTTTTCAGGAGGGGCTTACCAACTGCAGTTTTCAGGGATTTTGGAAAAGACCCAGAGAGAAGTGAGGCATTTACCACTTCTAGAAGATCTGCTTCTAAACAGTTAAACATGCTTTTGAAAAAAGATGTGGTGTATGTCATGCATGCTACTAACTGCTGAATTAATGATGAAACTCTTCCCTGTGTGTGAGACAGAGAGGCAGAACAGAGAAAACTTTGTTATTGTTTCCAGCCCACAGAGACAAAGGTGCCACTTTTAGATTCTGTATTGGCAGTAAAGTCTTAGTACCACAGTGTTTTCCAATACAGTACAGTAGACATATTGTATATTTAATGAAAAGGTGAGGTTTTGTTCTGCTCATTTTGTGGAGAAACAATTATGGGTTGTTCAGTTGCATGAGTCTAGACTGTATAGTTCATCACTTATGAAAAGAGCTTTGGATTTCTGCTATTGCTGCTCTTGTGTATGTTAATGGTGTTGGTTGGGAAAGCATCACTATTACTGTTGCTCATGTTTAGGGTTAGTGATTTGAACAAAGCTTAAAGTATTAAACTTTAGGATGCAACTTTGTGCCACAGACATTAAATGATACCATATTTTTGTGGCCTTTTGAGGAGCGGTGTGCTAAAAAAATTTAAACATGGGACAGCCTATCACATATATTGTGGTTTCGAATTAAGAATTTGTTCTCTCGTTTTAGTACTAATAATTCTCTTATTTAACGTAAATCACACTATATAATAATTTGTTCCCTCGATTTAGTAAATCATGGCCACTGTGTAGTAATTTGTTCCCTTGATTTGAGTTAACTAAAACAAAGGGAACGATTTATTATATTGTGCGCACGATTTAATAAAACAAGAACACAAATAATTAAAAAGAATTATATTGTGCACATGATTTAGTTAAAATGAGGGAACGAATTAGTAAAATGTGCTGACATATTAGTAGGCTGTGAGAACGATTTGTTAATTAACACAATATACATATTTTTTTTCCAGCATGTCGTGTGTGAGGCTCCATAACAACGCTATGTCCAATTTAAAAAAAAGTTTTCACAGGATACATTTGAATCTTAACGTTGTAGCGTCTGCACAGGATCAGATTAGCAAGTCAACTATAAATTTCATCAAAGTTTTAACTTCTTGAACTTTTGTTTGTAAATTTCATATTGGCTACAGCCTGGCTGACATTAACAGCCCACGTGACACATTTTATGGCCGTGTCGATGGACCCGCGAATCTCTCCCTTATGACTTCAAACGATCACGATCAACTCAGATCGAATTACGCCAAGCCATGTGGCCACATTCCAGACGTCATCAAACTCCAATACATGTACGCGCGCACACAGAAGAACATACCAGGACTCTCTTTAAGTCACATTCATTAAAATATGATTAAGATGTAATCCTCTAAGCATGTATTTCAGTTGTAAGCATGTACTTCATTAGCTACGTTTACATGCACCAATTTTCGTCAATCCGAATGAATTGAATCCGATTGCAGATCTGTTCACATGTACTCTAAACATTGTAATCTGATTCAAATATCCGTTTATATGTATTTTATATACATTCCAATCAAAACTTTTGCGCACACGCTCTGCGTGTGTAACGTCATATCAATCACACTTGCGGTAACCCAGGTTACGTCAACAGACGATGATCATGTATCGACGTCGATAACCAGAGATGTTGTCAAGGGCATCAAATCTTGGCAATATTAAGAGGATTTGTATTTCCAATTAATGTAGGCCTAGTCCTGCTACATTCTAGTCTATTATTATTACTATTAGGTTCAGTTTCTTTTATTATTAAATTAATATTATACTACGTGCTGTGAGGATAATAAAAGATTAGGCTATTAGCTATCTTTGAAAATGTTTTAAACATTTTTTAGATAGGCTATATTATACAATGAATTATAGGCCTATAACTAATTAAAATTATTAAGAGTGTAGGCTATAATATTTCCTAATGCAGTCATCAATCAAAATTAGCGCAGCTTTACTTCAAGCACCGACTTAAAAAAACAACCTGTTTAACATGAAATATTATTATTCTCATTTGTTTCACAAGCCATATGTACGGAAACAAGAAAAATAATGAAATAAATTAAGACAGTTACCGTTATCAGCATTTTAGAGACTTCTGAATGCGATTGAGAAAGTAGTCGGATTCAAGCGTTTACATGGTCATTTTTTGCTGTTGGATCGGATTAGAAAAGGAATAAACCACCCCTTCCAATCGGATCGAAATTTCATTGGGATCGAGCTCAATCGGATCGATTTAGGTGTTTACATGAACGTTTTTGAATCCGATTAAGCCGTCAATCCGATTACAAGTGGATTATTTGGGTGCATGTAAACGTAGCCATTTAAATTACGACTATAGTTGTCTTTATGTCTTTGTCACCCGGTCATAATTCTCTCAGGATGCTTTAATTAACTATGTATGTTCTGTTAAGATACCATGCATTAGTCTATTTCTAAGGTCTTTTGGAGTAAAAGTTACCAATTGTAAATCCATCATAAATTATGCAAATTGAGCCGCATGACAAGACAAAGAGAACCTGTTCTTGGCTGTTCACCCAAGGAAGCGTTTTGATTTATCCTTAAAAGACAACACACGCATGTTCCTTTGTCTCTCGATTGTCTCGATTGTCCCTCGCCCATCTCACGCACATCTCTCCCGGACGTCTCGGCGACTGCGCTCCCATCACGCGCTCCTCTCCTTCTTCGGGACGACCACCTTTGGCGAAGCAAACTTTCAAGTTCTCAGTTCAAACTTCCTGCGGAGATGGAAGAAGCCAACGAACTGCAGCCATGGACACATTGAATCTTCACATGTATCTTTTGCAAACTGCTCTACACTTTAATGCTAGAAAAGGAAGTTATTTCTCGTGGCCAGAGGAATAATCTCCTTTTATAATAGTCGATAAGGAAAACTGATAGTTTGTTGGACAAACTAAAAATTAACTATTAAACTAGAACTAATCCTGAACCATATATGTAATTGATTATAATCCGTTGTAATTAATTCACAATATGTGCATAATTCCCTTTTTGGTCGATTTATATTATAATTGAATATAACGCGTTATGATTTAATTTTATATATATATATATATATATATATATATATATATATATATATATAATATTTCTCCCATAATTTTAATTAATTAATTAATTAATTGTAATTCGTTACAACGTTTACAACAGATACCTAATTTACGGCGATTACTAAAATATGTGATCGGGAAAAAGGCAATGAAAAAGTGCTGCAGTTAACAGTTAACAGGCTAATTTGCGGTCACATTAGTGAAAATTTATGTGAAATTTTGCAAGCAAAAAAAGTCCATTGTCTATTGCAAATATTGTACACAGCTCACACAGATGTCACTTCAAACCAAGCAGAATTCTGTTGGTCAACGCAACAAATTCATACAATAGTATAATTCTGCAATACTACAGTCCACTTTATTTTTAGCATAAACGCAGGCGCTTTTGAGGTCAGCTGCTTTCTAGTTATTTTAGTCAAACAAAAACTGTTTATTATGCTGCTTGATGTTGCAAACTGGTATTTTTTACCATATTTTTTTAATTTATTACCTTAATCATAAACACTTTTTCAAGGTTATTATGTTTCATTTGATCTGTATTGGAGTTTGATATTGAGTTAGTTCTGCACTGTTTTCTGTTCCTGTTTCCTTTGTTCCTTGTTCCTTTGTTTTTCTTCCAGATTGCCAGCTCCGCCCTGGAGTTTTGAGCTCCACCTAGAACCTCCAAGCCCATCATTTCACCTTAGCCCGTCGACCAGTCATTTCCACCTTGGCTCCTTGTCCTCCAACACCCTTTGTGTTTATCTTGGCCTCAGTTTGTGGTTGATTTTGTCCATTTACTGCACTTTGTTAAGCCAGTCACACAACAGATGAGAAGCACCTGTGACTATCTCGACTCAAAATATCAAACCTTTTTAATATCCTCTGACTAGATGGATGGAAAGTCTGAAACTAAAGAATCAAAATCTGTGCCCATAAACTACACAATTTTCTGTAAAATCTGTCAAGTCCAACTGGCCAAAATCTGCAGACTGGCTCTGACTTCAAGCAACTAGCGTTGACTTGTTCAGACTGCAATGTGGGGCAAAAAACTGTGCAAAAGTCATGTAGTGTATTCCAACATTTACTCGAGAAAAAAAAATAAAAAATTGGAAAAAGATCACTCGGATTACTAGATTACTCAAATTCATAGCAGTGCCCTTGCAATGACTTGGAAAATCCCAGCAACTACATTTAACCTTGTTAAAACCACTGAAAACAACACCTTAGCAACACCCACATAGCAAAACCAAATGTTCTTTAAAAAAAATCAATGAGACAGCAGTTCATAATTTTCAATGTTGAGGCCACAAATCTGATATTTGTTTGAAAGCTCTGCTGATGATCTGCATTCAGGTGTGTTTCTGAGAGTTTAGATGTGCTGCTGGGCTTCCAGATGGGCACACCACTCTCTGGTCTTTGTTGTGAAATGCCACAGTACTGTGAATAGTCCTGTGAATTCTCTGTGGGATTAGCAGAAGGAAGAGCCGAGGAATTACTGTATATTCAATACAATATCATATTCTCTCAGACGGTGACGCAGAGCAGAGTGACGCAGATCTGTCTTACAGAATGTGTGTCTCTCTCTCCATACAGCTGGTGTTCAGTCCCACTGGAAAATGATTCCCTGCTTAGGATTTTAAGCTGAAAGAGGCCTTACAAAATTACTGTACCACTCATACTCCATGATACTTCATTGAAAACCATACAATTACCATAGTAAAAAAACAAAAAACAAAAAACAAAAACCCAGTATGATTACTGTATTCATATACCATGGTATTTACTGTCATGATCACCGTCTGTTCCTGTCAGTTCCCGGACTACATCTCCCATCATCCTCTCTGCCACTCACCTGCACACACTTCACACTAATCACTGATCACCACACCCAGCTGCAGCTCATTATCAGGACTATAAAGGACTTCCACTCACACCACCTCACCGCGAAGTATTGTTAACTGTTGTTGCAATTTCCGAGCGTTTATTCCCTGTTTGCCTGTTTGTCTGTTTGTTCTCGACCTTGTCTGTTCCTGGTTTTGATCCGTTGCTGCCTGTCCTGATCCTTGCCTTGTATACTCTTCTGTGAGTGATATCTGCCTGCCTTTTGACCTACCGCCTGTACCCTGACTACGACCCTGCCTGTCCTTTGCTGCTCCTGTTTGTTCCTGATTGACCCTGCCTGTACGACCATTCTCATTCTTAATAAAACGCTGCACTTGGATCTCCTGCCTGAGCCTCCCATTCACAACATTTACTTCATACTTCATACTACATATTAGTACATTTTAGCATTCTTTTAAAAAGAGTACTTATTTTGGAAATAATATACTTGAAAAGAATAATGCAAACTAAATGTAATGTTTTTTAATCGCATGCCATTTGGAAATAAAATAAAAAATAATTGCATTTAAACACTGAACTTTAGAGTGCTTAAGTACCTCTTTATATGTAATTTCATAATTACTTCTGTCTTTAAAATATGTTTAAAAGTGGACTGCTGAATGCACTGACAAATATTTATGGTAAACTAAAATATACTTGTATTAGTATGTCATGTTTTTAAATGGGAAGGAGGTGGAGGAGGACCAGCTAACCACTGTCCACGCCACGCACTTTGTGACACCTGCCGCCACCGTCCCAATGGATGAAAAGCCAGAGCTCCAGCCTGCCGTGATGCCAGAGCTGACTCCTGAGCCATATATCACTCCGGAGCCCGAGCCTAACATGTCTGACCAGGTGCTTGAGCCGGCAACAACTTTCATGCCAGTTGAGATACTGGTGGAAAATGAAGGGATGGTGTGAACCTCCATCCCGTCAGATGCAGCAGATGTGGATGCGTGGAACTCTGAACCCCTGATTGTATTTGAGGACATGGAGGATAATAGCACCAAGCCTATTTCATCACACAGCACCCAGCCAGTTTCATTGCCCAACACTGAATTATTGATGTCTGTTATGTTCCCGCCCTGCCTCCCACTCTCACCTCCTCTGCCTGTTCCGCATCGACCAAGGAGGCCATTCCAGACATGTCTGCCTGTTCTGCGTTAGCTAAGTAAGCCATTCCTGATGTATTGGCCAGGAAGGTTGTTTGATAAACCCCTGCTTGTACTGCCCAGTCCATCAGCCCTTCATCTCCTCCTACATTACCTGCTCAGTGCTTGGTGAATCCTCCTTGGGCTGGTTGTTTGCCAACTCAGCCCTGTAGTGTTGACCCATTTTCTTGTCACTCTGCCTCGGCCCGTTGACCTGTCAGCTCCTCCTGAGATTGTCATCCCTATGGCTCCACCGGGATTCCTCGGCCCTTCGGCTCCGCCTTAGTCAGTCGTCGCTCTGCCATCACCATGGACTTACAGGGTTTATTTTGTGCCTGTCCCTACACCCCTTTGGCTCCATCGGGCTCCACATTCCCTCTGGCTCCACCTCAGTTCTCATGTGCATTGGCTCCGCCTCAGTCCTCTAACACCCTGGCTTTGCCTTGGCCTCTCTTTCCAGCAGCTCTGCTTTGGTCTCCAAGACCTTGAGTGTCCCCTGGACTCTTTAGATCTGCCTGGGTCACCATCACCATCAGCCCAGTCTCAGTCAGTCACCTCCCTGGTTCCATCTGCCAAGTCTCTCCACCATGGCTTCTCCCTCCCTTGACTTACGTCCTGGGATTCCAGCTGGCTCCTCCGCTCTCACCACTCTGGCTCCTCCCATTATCTCCTTCCTGGCTTCTTCCTCTGTCATCTCTTCCCTGGACTTTACCACAGTTTTGCTGCCTTTGTCCTGTTTCCCTACCCTGCACCCACCTCCAATGCCCCCTCCTCTGTTGCATTTTTTTTTATTGTTTGTTATTAAGGCATGTTGTTGTGCCTTCTTGAATGGGTGTTCTGTGTGTAACAGTGCATTTATAATATGTGTGCTTAAGTATGTAGCTTATTCAAACTGTTCATTAGTTTTAAAGTCAACATGAAACAATATGCATGACCCATTTTACTTCCCTAATGTGGTGTTTCTCCAAGTGAAGATGGATACTCAAAGCAACAAAGAGCAAGATGTCACACTTGTGACACATGCTAAATTATCACTTGTAGGCAGATGTTTATTGCTATACAGTTGTCTGTTGACTTTGCCACATCCTGTGGAGTTTTTTTCTCCATCTATCCAACTAATTAAAATTTGGTCGACTGAGCCTCTTCTCGTAGACTAACATTTAGTCAAATTTTAAGGGGCAACCCTAGAAATCACATGTGTAAATGTACATAAAGGGGACCTATTATGCCCCATTTTACAAGATGTAAAAATAAGTCTCTGATGTCCCCAGAGTGTGTATATGAAGTTTTAGCTCAAAATAACCCACAGATAATATTTTACAGCATGTTAAGTTTTCCACTTTTTGGGGGTGAGCAAAAATTTGCCATTTCAGTGTGTGCCCTTTAAATGCAAATGAGCTGCTGTGCTCGACCCAAGATGCCACAGCTTCAAGAGTTGATTCTCCGGTGTCAGGATTCAGTCAGGACGCACTATACTGCAAATATATGCTGCATGGAGATAGAACAGGTATAGTTTAGTTTAATTACGGTTATAACTTATATTGTCTTCTTGTTTTTATCCACTATTAGAAAAAGCCTGTTGTACCAGACCCAGTCCGAATGACGTTTATTGTACTTCACACAAAATATGAAGCATCCATTTTCACTCTAGAAAATCACTGTAAGAGTTAATAAAACATTAAAATATTATACATAAACTCTCTCCCTTGGGTCCCACTTTATATTAAGTGGCCTTAACTACTGTGTACTTACATTTCAATTAATCATTTGATACAATGCACTTACTGTGTACATACATACATGTTTTTACATTTTACTTATATTTTAAAAACACCTGCATGTAATTACATCTGTAATTACATTTATAATTACACTATTGATCCATCCCTTACCCCTTACCCCTACCCTTAAACCTACCCAAACCACCAAAGCTTTCCCTATCCTTACGCGTATCCCACCTCAATAGCAGCAAAAGTGTTTTGCTATTCAATATGAACCCAATAAGTACATTGTACTTATTTTTTGATGTAAGTACATAGTAGTTAAGGCCACTTAATATAAATTGGGACCCTCCCTTGCATTATCATCAACATACACAGCGAATTACACAGAAAAACTTGTAACAACTAACAGTAAACAAATATATAAAGACCTTATGCCTTTTCGGGTGGTGCTTAATAAACTGGTAAATTTTAGATCTATAAAACAACTCCGATGAACTGTAATAAAGTGCTCTCACCTGTATTACTGACATATCCAGTATCACTCTGATGCTGTAAGCTGGATCATGAACAGTTTGTACTGATCTATCCTTGAGTAACAACTTTTTAGCAGAACCTCTGTTTTGTATTGCCCCTCTGTACTGACATTCGTTCACAAAGTCCGGTGTGAAATGATTCATGCACACATAAACGAATTTCGGTAGAATTGAGGGAGCATTTTCTTCAAAAACACAAATAATCCACCTCATCTTCAGTGGCTCAGATTTCGGGAGTAAATGGAGAGAGCTCTGTGGATTAATCCATCCAGCTACAGAACACCTAAAACCCTTGGGAGATGTTCTCGTCAGTGCAGCAATGGCGGACTGCGTACAACTCGCTGTGAACTTGCTCAGGGTGGTTCTATGTTAAAACGGCATTGTCTGTCAACAGTCATGGGCGGGGCCTGTGGCTAATGTGACGTCACATTGCCAGGAACCTGTAAACCAAGGTATATGCTATGGGTATCCAGTTGGTGGCAGTATCCAGGTATTGTCGTTCATGTTACGTTTGGCGCCATTGTCAGTATTGTACGGAGTTGTAGCTGTGACCAGATCTGTGAATGATTGTGCAAATGGTGGTGGCTGAATAAAGAACCCCAAAGAATCACACACTTGTTGCTTCCTTCATGTGTGCTACATTTAACTCAGCCAAGAACTCAGTCTGTGATGTTTAGATCCTCCACTGGTCACTCATCTTCTTGTTATACAAATCCAAAGGTCAAAGTTGACCACACTTGAGCTTTTGTATATAGCGCAATACAAAATACGCAATATGTTCTCTGTTGGTTTTCTTCTTGTTTCTGGCTGTGTGTAGCAACTGCTGCCTGTTAGGGTTAGTCTCTGATCCTATCAGTCATGACAGTTTGAGAGCTTGAGAGTTACATTTCAGCGATAAACAAGTTTAGGAAAAACACCTGCAACAAAACTTTGCTTAGAAGGCCCACAGTGGAATAAAGTAGTAATGAAATAGTTCAGTCATAACTTGTATAAAGTTGTTGTGGGTTTCCATGTGAAGGAGCTCAATTCTCACGTTTCATTAGCTCAACGGTTTAAATGAGCAGAATATGTGCTGTGAGAATCTGTTGATCGCTCCCACAGGTTCAGGTCACATCCGCTCTTTATTAAACGCTTTAACAGCATGGTAAACAGGCTCAATGCAGCAGTCTCCCATGCAGCCCAGACTAATGGGCAGTCAGACAGAATCCAATTACTCCAGGACCCCATTTACCTGCGCTTTCTGTGACTTCGGGAATGACAGATTCATCCAGGCCTCTCTGTGGTGTCATGCTGACTTGTCCTGAGGCAGGTTTTGATGTGGTTCTTGACAGAATGTTAATATGAACTTGTTTATTCTCAACATTATGACTACACTCATTTCTCTCAGAGAGGCTCTCTGGCTCCCTAAAAGAGAAATGTGAATGTGTTTTTGTCATTCTGACAGCAGTCTGAGTGTGTGTTTGGCATTCTGGGAGTGCTAGAGGAGAACTCAGACCTTTAAAAACAGCGGTGAGCGAGGAAACAGCAAATGTATTCAGGACAATGAAGTTCTGCTGTCTTTGTCACACTTCTTTATATTCTAGACTGCGATTAGGTTGAGTTTATAAGATATTGAAGAAAGCACGCCCAACAGAGTTATTGAGACACACAAGACGACCTCTTACAGTCAAACAGCAGGGAGACCATAAAATCTCACACTCACATTATTTAACAGACTGGGCAAAACAACAAACACTTGCATGCATATGTGGAACACTAATAGTTATGGAGATATTAAAGACCCCCTGTGGTGAAAATTAAGTTTTTGTTGTTTATATGTGGTGTTTTCAATATGCATTAAAGTCCCCCTGTAGACAAATAATTTGATCCCTTAAAACTCATCTTTGATAATCAAAATTACATATTTAAATGTTTTTTTTTTTCTGTGAAAATAATTTCTTTATGCCTTAAAATACCTTGAATGTAACTCCACCCCCTTGATTCATTTAGTATATGCGGAACCATGAATATGCTAATTAGCCCCACCTCCACTCAATCACAGCAGCTCGGATTACCTGATCCACTTGCTCAACTTTACTGTAGAAATACTGGTTTAATTCAGAATATGTGTTTGAACCAGAAACTGATTCAAAAGTGGAAGAGTGAATTGTACAGGCTCGTCTACAAGTCCATGTATCAGAATGTATCATTCTCTACATTCTCGACACATAACGGTAATTAATATGATTAGCATTTTGCTTGACGACGTTATCAAACAGCTAATAATGTGTCGCTAATGTTACACAAACCATGTTCCCGTTCACCATCTCAGAGAAGACATTGCAGTATACTTCACATACATAATTCACCTGATTTTTACTGTACCTTCTTAAAGGAGTTCAAGAAAACAAGAAAACATTTGCTGCAGGGAAATACCACAGGTTATTGGAGTTATTACAAGTCATATAGATATGTTTCTTTATCTCTATATGTTTCTTTTTATCTTTAAGCCAAGTGCTCACATCATTGTTATGTCTGTATTTTGTGTATGCTAATGATAGGAACAGACCTGTTGATGTGATTGGTTACAGGGCAGTTTGTGACGTCAGAAACACCGGCAATTTTTGAGACTAGCTGTGTCCCAATTTGCATACTATGCGTCCTAAATAGTATTCGAAAAAAGAATTAGTATGTCCCAAATCGTAGTATGTTGAAATGAGTATTCCAAAGATACCCGGATGGTCTACTTTTTCCGGTTAGAATTCGAAGTGCAGATCCGTGCACACTTCTAACGGCTAATATTGCCCATAACACATTGCGCTGTGGACGAGGATTCGATTAAAACTACAAATACGAATAAAAAGTGTTTAAAAACTACAAACATGACGGATGTGCGAGGTACGACGGTTAAGATAAAGGGGCTTGAATGATTAATAAGCAGTGTCTAACCTGACAAAAAGATATTTATTAAATGTTATCCACATTATATTTCATCTGCAACAGCATTGTGAACTTTTATAATGATGTGTTTGGTCATTAACTTTTAAATGCATCATTATGCAAAGATGAGGAGAATTCTCTGCATGAAAGACCCATGACTGGCAGATCAACGTGCGACTACATTTTTCTCCGAAACGGTAGGAAAATAAATTTAATTCAATGTGGAGGATTTTAACTGTGACAAGATGATTGACAGGGTAGTTTAAACAGTTACAGGTTGAGTAACTAAGCAACAGAACGTCCGTTAAAGACGCAGTTATGACTAGGTAGTATGTCCCAAAACTTGCATACTCTTCTACTACACACTCAAAAGTATGTACTTTTTCTTTACAAAAACAGTACATACTTTTAGGACGTAGTATAAGTAGGCGAATTGGGACGCAGCAACTGTCTTTGGAGTTTTAAAAGTAGAAAATACTCAGCTACGGTGTTGACTTATGAATTTACACATGGCTTGTCTTAAAGAATATTAAAAATGCCACATAGACATATAAACAACATTAAAAACTTGACTTTTCACCACAGGCGGACTTTAAGACAAACCATGTGCAAATTCATCAGTCAACACCATTGCTGAGTACTGTATTTTCTCCTTAAAACTGCAGTGTATCAAAAACATGGTTTGAAGTCGCCCCTGTTTCCTACTGTCACAGACATGTAGTAACCAGTCCCGTCAACGGGCAGGACAGGGTGGGCAGAGAGCACAAGAACGTCTTAAGAAGGGACAGGAAATATTGGGTGAATTATGTATATGATGTATATTACAGTATGAACTTTCTCCACTGACTTTGTTCAAAGATGTTTAAAGCGTTTGTAAGGATTGTCAGAAGGCAGCTGTCTGACTCTGAGATGGCTAACATGAACATGGTCAGTGTGTTACTTAGACTTTCCTCTTTATTCATGAAATTTACTAGCATTTTCTGAGTGAAAATTGTGTTATGTTCATGAGTGAATTATGTTGACTAATATTTTGAAGAGGAAGTCTAAACTGTTAAAGTGTTGTGTAATGATATAATATGTGTGTAAAAACAGTGAATTAGTAAACAAAATGGATGAAGTTAGCTACTCCCATCTCGTGTGCTTCATTGCTTACTAACTCAGATAACACAATTTTTTTCAAATAAATCCTTTCAGTGTATGGGAGATTGAATGCTGAAATTACAATATTTATTTTTGAGTAACTTTTTAAATAACAACAACAACAACAAACGATAGGAACAATCCAATTGTATATGTAAGCTAAACCTGACAAAATCTCCTGAAACCTCTTTTTGGGCAGGTCCTCATTTGTAAAAATGGTATAGAAATAAATAATTTAAAAAGGTTTTGCATAAAATATTTATGAAACCAATAGGCATCTAGCATAACCTGATATTGCTGAGTTCAGCATGTTCCTGAGTCAACAATTTTGTTGATCCTGGAACAACATTCAAATCAACCAATCAGATTTGAGGGACAAGTTTACAGATTATGTCAAGTTTAGGCTTAAAATCATGACTTGGTGCTTCTACATCAGTGTTAATCATCTATCATTTCCCTCTGATTTTAAATCATCTATTTCCCTCTGATTTTTAATCATCTATTTCCCTCTGATTTTTGGGATAACTTATGGGTAGGGTTAGGTTTAGGGGTAGGAATAGGGTTAAGACTAAATTTTCAGACTGCAATGTTGTTCCAGGATCAACAAAATATGTTGACACAGGAACACATCTAACTCAGCAATATCAGGACATGCAGAAGTCTATGCAATGACCCCATTTAGATAGCTAAGTAAACATGTCTGAACAAGAATAGTAAAACCTGAAATTTATGACATTGTGGGGACAAAATTTCAGTCCCCATGAGGAAATCAGCTTTTATAAATCATACTTAAAGGATTAGTTCACTTTAAAATTAAAATTAGCCCAAGCTTTACTCATCCTCAAGCCATATAAGTGTATATGACTTTCTTCTTTCTGATGAACACAATCGGAGTTATATTAATAAACATGCTGATGCATCCAAGCTTTATAATGGCAGTGCACGGAAACCACCTGTTTGAAACTCAAGAAAGTGCATTCATACATCATAAAGGTACTCCACATGGCTCCGGTGGGTTAATAAAGGCCTTCTGAAGCGAAGCAATGCATTTGTGTAAGACAAATATCCATATTTAACAAGTTATAAAGTAAAATATCTAGCTTCCGCCAGACCGCCTTCCATATTCAACTTAGGAAGAAAGTGTAACGCCTCTCACAGTTCAAAACGCTTACGCTACGTCCTATGCCTTCCCTATTCAACTTATGGAAAAAGGATAACCACTTTTTTAACTCTTTTTTTCATAAGTTGAATATGGAAGGCGGTCTGGCAGAAGTTTTTTCACTCTCGTGTCAGGCGAAAATGCTATTCTGTTTCTTTTAATTTTCATGCAATTTATTTTAATTACATTTTGAAGCGTAAGTAAAATTACTATAATGAACTCGCATATCAGTTCAGATCATAAGTATGTTTGCTATTTGTTCTGTTAGTGACATAATTTTACTGTAACTACTGGTATAGTCCTTTACAAGGCTTTGGAGAGACTGTTGTTCCAGGGTTTGTCCGGGACATCTTAGACTTCAACACGCTTTTGTTTCTGTGCAGGTGCTGCAGATGTACCTTCCATTCTGTGGCATCGCCATCTCAAACGCCCAACTGTTCGCTGCCTCCAGGAAAGAGTACGACAGGAGCAGGGTAACACACTGACTTCATTAAAACCGTATTATATCTCTGCACCCCTCCTACTGTAACAGGACAGCGCTGTGTGTGCGCACGCTATAAATGTCATGTGGGTGTTTATTACGTAGTATGTGTGTATCTATCTATTGATCTTTTGCTTCCTACACACTCTGTTCCTGCATCGAGAGGTTCTGAATCAAGAAGAGATGTGTGTGTGGCTGGGGAAGCATAAATCTGAGTCTTGGCATCTTTAGAGCGTCATCAACACATTTTAATATTGATCACAGAGGAACATAATGCAAGAAAACAAGAATGTAGAGAGAGAGAGAATGAGAAAGATATGGACAGTTTTTCACAGAATGTGATGATGTTTCCACACTTGTCAACATCACAAAAAAAAAAAAAAATATATATATATATATATATATATACACTACCGTTCAAAAGTTTGGGATCGGTACGATTTTTAATGTTTTTAAAAGAAATTTCGTCTGCTCATCAAGGCTGCATTTATTTAATTAAAAATACAGTAAAATCAGTAATATTGTGAAATATTATTAAAATTTAAAATAACAAAATATTTGAAAATGTAATTTATTCCTGTGATCAGAGCTGAATTTTCAGCATCATTACTCCAGTCTTCAGTGTCACATGATCCTTCAGAAATCATTCTAATATGATGATTTGCTGCTCAAGAAACATTTATTGTGTACAATTGTACAAAATATTTGTGTACAATATTTTTTTTCAGGATTATTTGATGAATAGAAAGTTCAAAAGAACAGCATTTATTTGAAATATAATCTTTTGTTACATTTTAAATGTCTTTACTGTCACTTTTCATCGATTTAACGCATCATTGCTGAAAAAAAAAATTAATTTCTTTAAATTCTTCTCAAAAAAATAAAAATAAAAAATTCTTACTGACCCCAAACTTTTGAACGGTAGTGTAAAATGTTACAAAAGCTTTGTATTTCAGATAAATGCTGTTCTTTTGAACTTTCTATTCATCAAGGAATCCTGAAAAAAACGTATACAACTGTTTTTAACATTGAAAATATTAATAAATGTTTCTTGAGCAGCAAATCATCTTATTAAAATAATTTCTGAAGGATCATGTGACACTGAAAACTGGAGTAATGATGCTGAAAATTCAGCTTGTCCAACACAGAAATAAATTAAATTTTATATTATATTCCAATAGAAAAGTTATTTTAAATTGTAATAATATTTCACAATATTACTGTTTTTAATGTATTTTTAATTAAATAAATGCAATCTTGGTGAGCAGACGAAACTTCTTTTAAAAATATTAAAAATTTTACCGATCCCAAACTTTTGAACGGTAGTTTATATATACACATACTTGTTTCCATCTTTTTGAAAGTCATTGGAGCAAATGGGAATACAAAGATGTCATCTCCACTATAGAAATTCACTCAACTATGACGACTTCTGCTTTTGAGCAGAAATGTGGAAATGTGAAAAGGGTCTATATGCATAAATTGAGGGACTTCAAGTGATCATTCACTTGCTGGGAGTGATTTTAGAGTGAGACATAATGATACTCACTCTGCTAACATGGGTGAATTTGAGAAACTACTGTTAACATCAGACCATTAACATAATTTCTGTGGATCTCTGTAGATACACACTGTAAAGGGAATTTGAAGAAGAATGATAGCATTGGTCATTTGTACACACTTGATGTTTTAGTGCCTAATTCGTTATGCCAATCAGGTAACAGTGCAAACTAGTAGGACTTAAGTAAATATTAATTTCATAATTTAATTTCATAATTACATTTATTGTCTTTGAAATATGGTTAAAGTTACTGACAACCATTGACAACCATATATTTAATATAATTTCTATTGAAACGTGTATATCGTATTTATATATATATATATAATTACACATTTGCAATAAAGTTGCAATTTAGAACATTTAAAATATATTAACTTCATCAAAATAAGTGTAATTTAAAACATGACAAAAGATTATTAAAACAAAGTAAAACTTTTGACAATTACAAAGTGCACTCTTTTCTCTCTTTGAGTACACTTAAGTGGCCTTTTATTTATTTAATATTATATTGTCAGGTTTATGTTCTGTTCTATAGACTCTTATTTTGATATTCTGTTTTATTTCCTTTAGTTCCTGTTACCCTGCTCAGTTTAGTTTTAGTTTCGTTGGTAACTGATTATGCCCTCATTTGTTTCTGTGATTATTTATGATTATCACCTGTGTCTCTTTATGTTTGCCATGTGTATATATCCCTTAAATGCATGACTGTTTCGCCAGTCATTCTTACATATTCGGGTCTTTATCGACCCGGAACTATATCTAACACGGAAGGATCTCTACCTGTTGCGATAATATAAAACTCCTCTGATATTAGAGTAACAATTACAGAAGAATAAAATAAAGCATATTTTGTTACCTTTTGGAGCTTGAAAGGGCTCATCTGAGCAGATGTTTTATGCCATCACCACTGTCCTCGTCAGAGCTCATTTCCCAGTACATTCGGCAAATAATAGGCTAGTTTTATGTTTCAGGTCACGAATATAAGCCCATTCGCGATCTCAAACGTATTCTCAAAACTATTTCATTTTCAACATCTTCAAAATCAATATTTCCATCACTAACAGCTTCACCAGATCCATCCAGTAACAGTTACGGTCATAATTCATTGCGTTCAGTACTTACTCTGCAGTAAATCACTGAGCCATTTCATGTTGTTATTATTATTTCGTTTTCTGTCTGAAAGAGTCGTCACTTCAGCATTGTGTTTCAGACATTGCCACCTTGTGGAATAAAGGTGGATTGCACTTATTCCGTCATCTAAGATTCAATTATTGTTGTGCAGAAAAATATACGTACACTCATACACACCTCGGGTCGTTAGCGACCCTATACAATTTTTACAAAAAATGAATACAAAAATAGGCATTCTTTTATAATTTTATGATTTTTTTCTTGTTATATTCTTTATAATGAATTGATTGAGGAATACCAAGAAGGTTGATGTCTAACTTTAAAAAATGAACGAGGAGGAGGGTAGTGAATGACGTCCCGGGTCACAAAAGACCCGAGGTATACATTTAAGGGATATCCTCCCTACTTTTTCAAAACTCTTCACACAGTTATCTTAACCAACTTTCAGATTGGCACAGCAGTTAAAGACATAACTAGCCAATTAAAAGACAGTTTACATGAATTCCTTCTTTAGGGCCCTTGCAGAAACACACATAATGCAGTGCGTACTTGGGAATGTAACACATCTCATAATGTAATGACTTTAGCTTGTTGCATAGCTAGAAATATTTGCATTCTTATACTTGTGTCAACTATGTTTCACTATTTCTCTCTGCGTGTCTATGTGTATAGGCTCTTCTGGAGGTTGTAAATGATTTGTTCGAGGAGCAGACCGATTTGGAGAAGATCGTGAGGAAGATCATGCATCGAGCTCAGACTCTGCTGAAGTGTGAACGCTGCTCCGTCCAGCTGCTGGAGGACATTGAATCTCCGGTACACTCCGATCCCTCCTCTTCCTCTTCATCCTCTACCTGCTGCGTCTCTCTAATCCTGCTCACTTTCATGTCTCCTGCAGGTGGTGAAGTTCACCAAGTCCTTTGAGCTTCTGTCTCCTAAGTGCAGCGCTGACATGGAGAACAGGTGCGACTGACGGCAGGTTAAACATTCACACACACTACACAGAGACTCTCTCACACAAACATAATTCCACTGTATATCACCTCAGAGAGCAGCTGAGACCTGGCAGGGCTGCTTTAGTGCTAATGAGGCCATTTCAGAGTTGGCAGTGTTTGTTTGCTGTTAACTGCAGCAGGCGGCATGTGTGTTGATGTGTTGCCCCCACAGTGACAACTGTTTCTCTGCTACGACCTCTAACACACTCACACCTGCACGCACACACACACACACACACACACACACACACACACACACACACACACACACACACACACACACACACACACACACACACACACACACATACAGCTTTGTGTTTGGCCATTTTTAAAAACTGCATTCAAACTGCATCTCCATATTGTGCGACCTGAAGATGAGGCAGTCATTAAATTTTACTATAGAGTGTAGCATCATTTTTAATACTGCTTGCAGAGTTTTGTGAACCATGTTGTATTTTTACAGCATTTTTGTGTTGAAGTTTTAATGTATGGTATATTTGTGTTTGTACAGTGTATTTCCAGTGTAGCTTGAGAGTGTGTCCCTTGTGAAAAAGAAGTACACTCAATTGTATTGGATTGCACTTTGTAAAATCTATTGTAAAAGTATATTTTAAAAACTGTACTTGCAGATGATATAATATTAATGAAATAAAACGCCACTTAAAGACCCCCTGTAGTGAAAATCAAGCTGTTTATATGTCTATATGGTGTTTTTAAACCATGTGCAAATTCATTAGTTGACACCATTGCTGAATATTTTTCTCCTTAAAACTGCAGTAAACCAAAGAGAGTCTCAAAAACACGGTTTGAAATCGTTCGTTCTCTAAGTCACAAATAAGTCGTAACCAATCCTGTCATCGTGTCGCCGGGCTTTAGCATATCATTAACTGCTGCGAAGCAGGGGAGTCTCAAAATAAGCCAAGATATCCTAGAATATGTTTTTGTTGAAATGAAAAATCAAGTACATTTGGCAACACAGCTGGTGAATTATGTATATGATGTATATTATGAGGATGATGCCCTTCTCCACTGTTGTTCAAAGCATTTGTAAGGATACTGATTGTTAGAAGGCAGTTATCTGACTCTGAGATGGGGAACAGGAACGTGGTTTGTGTAACATTAACAACACATTATTAGCTGTTTGATAACGCAGTAAAGTCAAAGGCTAATCATATAATTACATTAAGTGTCCGACGTTGTAGAACGATACATAAAACATTGTTATATTGTTATAAATTATTGTTCGGATGCATGGACTTGTAGACGAGTCTGTATAATTCACTCTTCCTCTTCTTCTGATGAATCAGTTTCTGGTTCAAACATATATGGCTGAATTAAACCAGGATTTCCACTTGCCATTGTGTAGCGTTTACTACAGTAAAGTTGACCGAGTGGATCCCAGTAGTTCAGGAAGTCTGAGCTGGTGTGATTGAGTGGAGGCAGGGACTAATGTGCATATTCATGGTTTTATGAATACTAAATGAATCAAGGGTGTAGAATTATATTCAAGCTATTTTAAGGCATTTTGATAATCAAAGATGAGTTTTACGGGATAAAATCACTTCTTTCATGACTCTTTCTTAACACTTAGGAACACACAAAAAGTGCACTTTGAAAAGAAATTTTACTTTAAAGTACATTTTAAATCTTTGTGTTTTAATAATCTTTTGTCATGTTTTAAAGCATTACACTTATTTGTATGTGTTGACTAACATACTAAAGCACATGTAAAGTACTTGACTGTAATTTTAACTGTAGTGTTATTCGATTTTACATTTAATGTTAAAATATTTTAAATGTACTAATTTTGTACTGTTTTGTGTGTATGGTGTATTTGTGCATGCATTTTTGTCTTTTAGTATGCAAAGAGGTGTTATTATTTATTTACTATTATAATATTTAGATTATTTTGAATTAGATTTTTATTTTAATTTTAGTTCAAGTTTGAATCCGCATTTTTATGAATGCATTCTTCTACCTTTTCTCATCACGTCAGCTCAGAAAGGAGTTTATTTAAAATTAAAAAATAAGAAAATCAGTGGTAATAATGTGCCTAACACAGGTATTTAATAGTGATAATAAAGTGTTTAATGGGTAGGTGTAGGAGAGGGATTTAGGAACAGGGACAAGTAATGTGGCATCCATTTTTGATTTTAATAAATATAATCATATACACTGAATATGTTGTTATTATTGCATACTGTTTTATAACATACTACAATACACTGAGGTACAAATAATATATGCCACTATCTGCACTAAGGATAAATACTATTTACACTTAGTGCAAAGAAAATACTTTTTGTTTACATTTAGTGCAAATAGCTGCTGCCTTAAATAATATTAACAGATACATGCTTATAAGTATTTTTCATTACATGTTAACTAATGTTAACAAATAGACCCCTATTGTAAAGTGTTACCAATCTGAATTCAGTTTTAGTACTTCAACGTAGATATATTTTATTTCAGTTTCAATTTATAACTTTTAAGTTTTTCCATTTGTATTTTTATTTCAGCTTTATTTCCATTAATGAAAGCGGTTGTAATTTTGTGCCGGTGTGGTAGTGTGTACAGCAGGGCAGAGTTATTGTGTGATATCTGTTATCTGCAGCGCTCCAGTATGTCCAGTACTCAGCACTAGTGGTGTCTCAAAACCCTGAGCTCAGCTCTTAGAACAACACACACTACATTACTACACACACACACACACTGAGCTGCAGATCTGCAAGCACACACCCAATGAGGAGCCCAGGAATAAGAGCAAACATGTTCCTTTGTGTAAGGTTCAGCAGATAGGTCTGTTGTTTGTGACTGTTTTGTGTAGCCAGTGACAACGAAGAGCACAGGTTTGGAGATCTCAGATGCCATATGGGTGCTTTCACACTATAGTGTGTGTTCAGTCACACATATCATCTCATTCTCTGCAGCTGTCTAATGTTCCAGCAGAGCTCAGTCTGGGGAGATTCACACACCATCACCATTTCTCTAGCCACCCTCAGCATCTGAGGAACAAAATATCACATACAATCACTTTACATCTAGCTAAAAGTGCTCTGAGAATGATCTAAAGGGTTAGTTTGAAAATTATGTCATTAAATTAAAATTCTGTCATTAATTACTCACCCTCATGTTGTTCCACAAACTTTTGTTTATCTTCGGAACACAAATGAAGATCTTTTTGATGAAACATGAGAGATTTCTGTTCCTCCATTGACAGCTATGCAACTGATACTTTGACGCCCCAGAAAGTTCATAAAGAGATCGTAAAAGTAATCCATATGATAATAATAATATGTTTTATTTATATAGCGCCTTACCCAAGCTCAAGGAAGCTTTACAAAAGCAGTAACATAATAGACAGTCAAGATACATAGCATAGTATAAATATCAACAGGAAAAGAATACTGTCAATAAGTAATAAAGAATAGTAGATGCAACATAAAATACACAGAACAAAAAAAAACAGAGAGAATTACAGCTGGTAGTATAAGATGAGGAGAGTGTCTAAAGAACATGTTAGGACTGATAGTATTGGGTAAACAAGTAGGTTTTAAGTTTTGATTTAAATACAGAGAGTGAAGTTATTGTCCTTAGTGCCAGTGGTATAGAGTTTAGTGTTGTCAAAAGTACCGACTTCGGTACCTATCGGTACTGAAATTTTAAAAACGTGACGCTTTGAGCGGATCCGTAAACATCTCTGATTGGCCATTGTGTTGACGCGCTCATCGGATATGCCTGTGATTGGCTACAATGATCAACGCGTGGGAGCATTTGAAAGCACACGGAAGTGTTTGAATTTGAAAGCGTTTTGAAAGTGGGAGCGTGAGTGTTTGAAAGCAGGCGTTTGAAACAGTGGACCGATCCGCGATAGACGCCTGCTTTCAAACACTCCCGTGTGTATCTGTGTAAGTGCTTAGTGAAGAGATTAATTGATGACTATTTACAACGTTTTTACAGTGTTGATCATTGAAGCCTATCACAGACATATCCGATGAGCCGTGAAAACAACGGCCAATCGGAGATGTTTACGAATCCACTCAACAGCGCTCAAAGCGTCACGTTTTTAAAATTTCAGTACCGACTAGGTACCGAAGTCGGTACTTTTGACAACACTACTAGAGTTTCATAGTTTCACCCATTGAGGCTAGACGAAATCTAGGTACAGTAAGAAGTTCACTCCGTAAAGATCGAAGTGATCGAGGTGGAATGTAAGGAGACAGTAGATCAGAGAGATAAAGGAGCAAGGCCATTTAGTGATTTAAAAGTAAGCAGAAGAATGAATAAGTAAAGAATTGTGCGGTTTAGTCCAAATTTTCTGAAGAGACTCGGCTGCTTTATATGATGAACAGATTGAATTTAAGCTTTTATTCACATATAAACATTCATCAACTCACATCAGTTGTGGTAAACAGAAGCTCAAGCATGTTTGCTTGGCGGGTGTGAGAACCATTGGGGTTCATTCTCATGTTACGCAGCACATTTGAGCTTCCATGAGAACCAATGAGGTTCATTCTCATGTTACGCAGCTCGTTTGAGCTTCTACAAGAACCAATGAGGTTCATTCTCATGTTACGCAGCTCGTTTGAGCTTCCATGAGAACCAATGAGGTTCATTCTCATGTTACGCAGCTCGTTTGAGCTTCAGCAAGAACCAATGAGGTTCATTCTCATGTTACGCAGCTCGTTTGAGCTTCAGCAAGAACCAATGAGGTTCAGCAGGCAGACCACTGGAGGACCATACCCAGAAGTTTATCGATCTGGTGTGCCTGATTCACTGCCCGGACCTCTCGCGCTATCTTTTTCTACACCAGCTTTAGCAAACGGTCCAAGGCACGGCTTCCAGTGGATGGTCAAAGGGAAGATTTCGCCGCGTTTGTGGAGTGGGTGTTTGTATTTAATGGATCACGTTTACCATCTGCCTGGCTGAGGAGAACATTACCAGCCCCACTCCGCATCCAGAGCCTAGCATGTTATCACCCTGCTGCATGGACATGACACCAGAGATGGAGAGCTCGAGCGAGCCTGTGAAGAGGACTGAGCCTAACATTGTCCCGGAACCTGAGCAACACATATCGTCTGATTGGGTGCAAGAGCCAGCTACATTGTCTGTCTCTGTGGGGTTGCTTGTGGGGTTCGAGGGCATTGAAGATCTGCCACTATGGATATGTTTTGCCTGGCCTTTGAGAAATATTTTGATTTGGAAGAGGATAATTTCCTGTTTCTCCCATCCCCACTGGTCCCATACAGCACAAAGTCTCCTCTGCTCATGCTGGTCCCCTTAGTTCCTGCTCAGCCTCCCTCTCCCACCTCCTCTTCCAAACTCTGCTAGTCCATCAGCCCCGTCTCCCCTGGTTCACTCAGCCCCTCAACTCCTACTCTGACACCACTCCACTGTGTGGATTCATCTCAAGTTCTCCAGCATCACCCTGGCAAGTGGATCCCCTGGCTCCACCTCCAACCACTAATCTCGACACTCCACCTCGGTCCATCAAGCTGTTGGCTCTGCATTGGCTCCTCCCTCCCTCTTCCCCACCAGATAGCATCGTCCTTGCGGCTCCACCAGGCTCTTTTAACCCTCCTGCACTGCCTGCGCCACGAGCTGTCTGCTGCACTCCATCTCTCCACCCCTTTGGCTCCGTCTGGTTCTGCCTTCCCTCCGGCTCCACCTTGGCCCTTTGTCCGTGTCTCCGTCGGTCATCCTCCTGGTGTCCACAGCCAAAACTCCACCATGGCTCCTCCCTCCGTCGACTCCGTCGTGGCTGCGCTCTGTCATCTCCCCTGGTTTGCTGCCCTCTGCCTGCTCTGTGTCCTCCTCCAGAGCCCCCACAGGGGTACTGTAACGTGAATGTTCAGTGAATGTTCATATTCTGTCTTTGGAGCACATGGGTATACACTGCTTGACCCAAAACCAGACTTCATTTGCTCTAACCGGAAGCATATTTACACTGTTTCATTATATAGAAATATTGAATGACTGAACAACTGACCAACTTTGAATGCAGCTTTGGTTGGATACAGGTGGTATTTATAATTTACAGAGTAGCAGATGTTCTTCTAGAAGGCATTTGATTGGACAAAATTTCTAAGGCCATTGTGAGTCTTCAGTTTTTCTGAGTCTGTATTCCCAGAAGTTAGAGACATTTTAACTGAAAATATCTTCTAAAAGCAAATGTTGTCAATGTTTAAAATTAAACTAGTATGCACATGACCCTAATGCTAATAATCATTCATTTTGAATTCACAATGTCTTAAAGAGCTACTTGCAAATAATACAATATTAATAAAATAAAATGCCACTTAAATGTACAAACCCAATTCCAAAAAAGTTGAGACACTGAAGACACTGAGAAAATGTATCATTTTAAGGGAAAAATCATGGCATCAGCAAGTTGGGACAAAGCCATGTTTACCACTCTGTGGCATCCCCTCTTCTTTTTATAACAGTCTGCAAACGTCAGGGGACTGAGGAGACAAGTATCTCAAGTTTAGGAATAGGAATGTTGTCCCATTCTTGTCTAATACATGTTTCTAGTTGCTCAACTGTCTTAGGTCTTCTTTGTCGCATCTTCCTCCGCCAAATGTTTTCTATGGATGAAAGATCTGGACTGCAGGCTGGCCATTTCAGTACCTGGATCCTTCTTCTACACAGCCATGATGTTGTAATTGATGCAGTATGTCCCATCCAAGGTCAACATATGTTGTTCTAGAACTTGGATATACCTTTCAGCATTGATGGTGCCTTTCCAGATGTGTAAGCTGCCCATGCCACACGCACTCATGCAACTCCATACCATCAGAGATGCAGGCTTGTGAACTGAGCGCCGATAACAACTTGGGTTGTCCTTGTCCTCTTTAGTCCGGATGACATGGCGTCCCAGTTTTCCAAAAACAACTTCAAATTTTGATTTGTCTGACCACAGAACAGTTTTCCACTTTGCCACAGTCCATTTTAAATGAGCCTTGGCCCAGAGAAAACGCCTGCGCTTCTGGATCATGTTTAGATATGGCTTCTTTTTTGACCTATAGAGTTTTAGCCGGCAACGGTGAATGGCACGGTGGATTGTGTTCACCGACAATGTTTTCTGAAAGTATTCCTGAACCCATGTTGTGATTTCCATTACAGTAGCATTCCTGTATGTGATGCAGTGCCGTCTAAGGGCCCGAAGATCACGGGCATCCAGTATGGTTTTCCGCACAGAGATTGTTCCAGATTCTCTGAATCTTTGGATGATATTATGCACTGTAGATGATGATAACTTCAAACTCTTTGCAATTTTTCTCTGAGAAACTCCTTTCTGATATTGCTCCACTATTTTTTCGCCGCAGCACTGGGGGAATTGGTGATCCTCTGCCCATCTTGACTTCTGAGAGACACTGCCACTCTGAGAGGCTCTTTTTATACCCAATCATGTTGCTAATTGACCTAATAAGCTGCAAATTGGTCCTCCAGCTGTACCTTATATGAAGAGTTTGGTTCCAAAACGCGATAAACGCCATTTTCAAAAAAATTGAGTTTCCGCCAAAATCAGTATTGTATCTGGTCGGTATTGAAAAGTCATTTATTAATTTTGCGCAAAATGCGATATCCGTTGTGTTATTCTGTCATGTTTTCTCCCTTTCTTTCCAAAACGCGACAAACGCCAGTCTCACTTCTCTGCAGAACGCGATATATCCGCTCAACCAATCACAGCGCACCATTCCATGCACTGTAAACAGTAATGGCGGCGCTCTGAATACACCCCGCATCCTTTATCTACTTTGTACTTTGTGATCAACAAAAACAGAAAAATTAATAATTTCGATGAACATTGCTGAACCTGTGGTGCTTTCTGCGGTGGGGAAGAAACGCAAGCCATCGAAATCATTTACGTGAGGAGATTAAGAAGGCGAGGCACTCGAGTCGGGAGGAGGAAAAATGCCGGCTGTTGCTTGTTTCACGACAGCATCAAACTTCTATCACGCTCCCTAAACTGAACTGTTTATTTTAACCATGCGGTGACGCCAGATACGCCTTGATCGGTAATGACAAACAGAGACATAATTCATTTATAAGATTAACAAGATGACTCGTTGAATTCATTTTGGGAGCGATGACTGAATGTATTTTTAGTCAAATGCATGTACATACGATTAGTATTGACAAAGTTCAGAGGCTGTCATATATGTGAATTAACTTACTTTCAATATGAAAAATAACTTTTATATTGATGGATTAATTGCTTTTTTATAAAAAAAAAATCAAAACAAAAAAACGTGTCATGCATTTATTGCATTTTGGGGAAAAAATAATAAATTTTTATAATAAACCTTTGAAAATCAAAATCTAGATTTGAATTTTTAATGTTTTTATAACCAAAAGATGCTATGTGAAAGTTTGAAACAGAAAAGAGTGGTTTTCATTTTGCCAATTTCTTGGTAAAGAAAACACCTTTTTACTCAAATTAATCAAAATGGATTTATAGCGTTTTGGAACCAAACTCTTCATATGTACATTTAACTTTTCCGGCCTCTTACCTGTCCCAACTTTTTTGGAATGTGTAGCTCTCATGAAATCCAAAATGAGCCAATATTTGGCATGACATTTCAAAATGTCTCTCTTTCAACATTTGATATGTTATCTATATTCTATTGTGAATAAAATATAAGTTTATGAGATTTGTAAATGATTGCATTCCACAATTTGTACAGTGTCCCAACTTTTTTGGAATCGGATTTGTACTTAGAGTATACACTTTCATGACTGTTTCTTAACACACTTAAGTATGCTTTTAAAAAATGCACTTTGAAATAAAATCAAATTAAACGTTTTACTTTAAAGTAAATTTTAAATCATTGTTTTGATAATCTTTTGTCATGCTTTAAAGAAATTCACTTATTTTCAATAATACACATCACACAGTTTTACTAAAGGATTATATGAACACATAAACTTGTAAAATATTGTTTAGAAACAGAAGATGTTCAAATCCAGATATGGATATATGTCACACAGCTGTGAAATTATACAGCATCATTATTATATATTACTGTCATCCACAAGGGATTTATGTGTGTTATTTAGTGATTTCATCCTCTGTGTTGGCTTCTCTAAAGGTACAGCCGGAGCAATTATGTAAGAATGATTTGTCCTCTGCCGCGCTCTGAAACAGCTCGAGGCCAAACGGGAGAGAGACGCATCTCCGCTGCTCACCCAGACGCACACAAACGCAACACACAACACACATGCAGTTACACGCCTCACAACATGTTCTTTCACACATTCACACGCTCTCATTCATCCCTTTGATTCTGGCATTTCCTCAGACAGCAGCTCGCAGTGCCGTTAATCATGTGTGATCTTTGGGGTGTGATCGAGAGTATGAGAGAAGATGTTTGATCAGACTGTCTCAGCCTAGAGCACAAGAGCCTGAAATGTACCACGTGAGAGAGATTAAAAGAGAGAGAGAGGCTACACCAGGACTGTGCCTCCGCTGCACGTGGGCGTTTATGAGAGTCGGAGCGTTAACTTCTCATTGCTGTTGCAGGCTCCATAGAGCCTTATTAAAATGCAGAGGAAAGTTCGTTAGCTGTAAATTACTGGAGAGGGAATGGCATTGCGAGCAGCAGCCGCCCTGTGGACCTCAGCATCCGTTAGCTTCTTCAGCTCTTCATACAAACGTCTGTATGTAACAATTGTATGAGGCCACACTTTTTCCAATTTCGTGTTCCCAATTTGCGTTTAATTCCACCCCCTTGTCCCAGCAGGTCTCTTTTTCCATTTAAATTTTGGGTCTGAACCATCCTATGTTTGCGTAATTGAAGTGAGCACCACTTTGAGTACTAGTGACAGCTGTTTACAGGGCAACAATGAGGCCCTGATTCGACATTTAGCTGCTCCGTGTCAACCTTTCTCACTCATTGTGACAACTAACCTATGCCACTCCCGCACCAGACATGTGTCAAATCAGCCAGTGTGGTGAGAAATCGAGTCCCCCCAAGAATCGGGTCTCCTTTAAGACCCCGAGTGATCCCATTGGTTCAACAGACTTTTAATGGGTAGTATTTTTAATGCCTGATTATAGTTCCTGCAAAATCACGTAATGCTTCATATCGTTTAAAATGCGTTATAATGAGTTATCGTTGGTTAAGTCTGACGTCATGCGGCAGCGCTTCCGGGTCCAAACGCTCTATATCATACCACAAGAAAACAACAAACGGTGCCAATATACACATGATGTGGTGTAACACTACCAAGAAATTATAATCGTAACCGTTATCTCCATACCAAAATCCTCAAGTGAAACGAGCCAGGGCTTGGACCCAGAAACGGCGTTCCTTATGTCACGACTTATCAAGCATTTCTCATTCTTACTGTTTTTTATTTAGCTTATGTACTAGCATAGCATACATCTACCCGATTAGCCTGCTAGCTTAGCTTGTATTATATTAGGTATGTCTTTTTGCTTCGAACATAGTTCTCAATGACATGTTTTAAATCAATGATGTTTGTGTATATTTAGCATGATAATTAATATAATAAAAATGTATAATAGTAATATTATATACTATAACGCATTGCAATTATTGTATAAAATTAATATTAAATTACTTTTACAGAACATAGTATGTTGCAACTATCCTAATCCTTAAAAAAAAATTGTATTATTATGCAATACATAGGCATTCATTTTATATTTCAAGCATGTTGTTTGTGCACTTAATGTAATAAACATCATACAATAGTGAAATAGGTTAACAACTTTTCATCAGGCATTACCACCTGGGTCCATAAAGGAGACCTGATTCCTGGGGTGGACTCGATTTCTCATGACACCAGAGCAACTTTTCTCTATTTACGGATATGAAGAGATACGCTCAAGCGAGTGACGAATGTACACAATTTCCCGCTAAAAAAAACCGGCTGGGTCTAAAATATAAACAGTTATAACAGGCTTGCCATAGTGAAACAGAGTAAGACAAAAACAAGGATTGATGTATTGACCCAGTATTTAAATGTTGTTACATAGTTTAGTTAGGTGTACTTAAAGAGAGTACATTTCATGACTATATTTCTTAACACCCCTGAGTACACTTTCAAAAAGTCTACTTTGTAATAACGCCAAATGAAAATTTTTAATTTAAAGTAGGGGTGAATTCAGGTAACTTGCCATTGAGATGACTGGGAAAAATTTCCCAATTATCCTGAATTAACCTACAATTTCAGTCACTGTTTTAATAATTGTTTTCTTATGCTTTAAATATGTACACTTATTTTTGATATATTGACTAACACACTAAAACACATGTAAAGTGCTTTATTATAATTTTAACTAGTGTGTGTTATTCACTCTTAAGTTTAGCTAATTGCATTTAATATAAATGGAAAGTATAATACATTTTCGTTTAATTGCTGTTAACATGCGATTAGGGGTCTGAAAACATTACATTCAGTTTAAGTATAGCATATCTGAGCGATAGTAAAAGTGATAGATGTCTTGGGTTATGCATCATTTCCTCTTTGTCTTGTCCACAGCTTCAAAGACAGCATGGATAAATCTTCCTATTCTGATTGGCTGATTAATAACAGCATTGCAGAACTGGTCGCCTCCACTGGACTTCCTGTCAATATCAGTGATGCCTACCAAGACCCTCGCTTCGATGCTGAAGTAAGATCTCTAAACAGCAATATATAAATGAATAAAGCCTATTACATGACATAAGCATGGCTGATGTTTGGCCTCACCTTAAGGGAGTATTCTTATTTACATTTTTTTTAATTCATAAATTGATAATTTATTCATTCGTCTTTCATGCATTTCCTACAGAGCCACACACATGACATGATTTGAAAAATAGAAAAATGGCCACAATTTAACTATATTAAAATGAGGTAATTTTTTTTTACAAAGTGGCCACAATTTACCTAAAAAAAGGAACCGATTCGGAGTTGTTGTGGAATGTGCACACGAAATTTCTTTTAAAATTATGATCAATTTTGCTGGTCAAATTGACCCGCTAACATGGTTAAAGGCACAGACCAATAAAAAAAGAAATTGATGCATTTGGCTAGTGCTTTTATTCGAAGAAATGCACGCTTGTTGAAGCCGTGAATTTTTATCAGCTAATGCATGTGAATTTAGCTATAACTCGAACCCATGATCTTGGCATTGCTAATGCTAATAATAATAATAATTTAAAAAAAACTATTTAAAAATAAAATAAAATGCAGTTTATAAACTTTACATTTTGTGAAAAACAATTAAAAAATAGATATAGTTTTAAAAATCACGTTTAAACTTTTTTTTAATGTGTGAGAAGCATTCATTCATTACCTGTTTTAATTGTTGTTTTTATTATGATTATGATTTTTGGTGATTTTTTTCAAATTTATTGTATCCAATTAAGGTCAATTTGACACGGAACCTAAATAAAAAATTGTAGCCAGAATTTTGAAGGGGACCTATTATGCCCCTTTTACAAGATGTACTAATATAAGTCTCTGGTGTCTGTGAAGTTTCAGCTCAAAATACCCCACAGATCATTTATTATACCATGTTGTAAATGCCCATTTTTGAGTGGAAGGAAATACATGCTGTTTTCGTGCATGTGTCTTTAAATGCAAATCAGCTGCTGCTTTCCCTGCTTTCCAGAAGAAGGCAGAGCCTGTACAGCTTGTGCCTCGGACACTCTGCCAAAAACTGTTTGGTTTTGATTATCATCTCTATCGCGGTCACGCTCACGTGACATTGCAGTTCTTCGTCATCGTGAAAGTTTATTATCTGCACGTGTTTTAAAGCCATATCAGTCTAAACTTCTAATATATGGTTTTACATCCAAAGCGCGCGCACAGAAAGCTGGCTGTCAGACGGCACATTTCGTGGGTATTAAATTAACTTCTCTTTCATGTCCTATTGTGTTTAAACTGTCAAATACACACAAAGTTATGCCAAAAACACAAAGTTCACATAAACAGTTGGTTATGTCTGTGAACATAAACAGCAGGGACAGAAATCGCATGTGTATATTAGATCTGTAAAAACCAAAACTAATCTACTGCATCTTCAGCGGCTCAGATGTCGGGACTAAATGAAGACTGTTATGTTCACTCTTATATCCACCAATAAAACACCTAATTAGCTTACGAGACAGTCTTGTCATTACAGCTGCTGGCAGCCACAATGGCAGTGTACAGCTCATTCAGGGCGGGGTCTATGCGTATAAGGTAGAGTCTGTCAGCAGTTGCGGGCGGGGCCTGGGCAAAATGAAGTCACATTGTACAGAAAATGAAAACGGCTTGTTCTATGAGACTGTTGAGGTTTTATATGGGTTAAGAAAAAGGAGTGGGTGGATTTTTACCATTATAGGGTGGTTGTGTTTTTGTTCAAAGTGAATTTTGCATAATAGGTCCCCTTTAACATAATATAAGGGCTTGTCTCATTTTAAATACTATATATCGATAAAGTGTTGTGGTTGTAATTTGATCCTATTATTGAGGGACCAGTTGAAATTGTATTCTGTGGTAATGGACAGCAGAAAGAGCTAGAGTTGTATTTAACCCAGAATATTCCTTTAAAGAGCCTGATTAAAGATGAGAGAGACTTCTGCTCTGCACAAGACCTTGGACCTCTGTCGGCTCTTATGTGTCTTCTAAATGCCAGCAGCACAATATTATATAACACTGTGTCTTCAGACG
Organism: Chanodichthys erythropterus; assembly: GCF_024489055.1. Lineage (NCBI taxonomy): Eukaryota > Metazoa > Chordata > Actinopteri > Cypriniformes > Xenocyprididae > Chanodichthys > Chanodichthys erythropterus. The sequence goes on from NC_090234.1 coordinate 6,614,476, forward strand.
ATCTCATATTTTTTTGCTCATTTGTCCTCATAAGCTTATAGTCAGATCATTTGTTTTTTGATGTGATGACAAGTGTTTGTTTTCAGGCAGATCAGTTCTCTGGCTTTCATATTAGATCTGTCCTGTGTGTCCCCATCTGGAACAGTAACCACCAAATCATAGGTAAGTTATCCAATGTACTACATTGTGTGTGAGTAAATGGAGGACAAACATGTGTATGTATGATAATGTCTGTTTAAATATATATCTGTGTCAGATCAGTGTGTGTGTGTGCTGCTGCAGAGCACTGTGCGTGTGTATGCGTGGGTGGATGTGTGTGTGCGTGTGTGTGTGTGTGTGTATGTGTGGGAAGTCTCTGCCAGGGACCGAAAGTCATTATGAGCACAAACAGCCAGTAGAAGCAGGAGTCAAGGATGTCTTCATTCAAAAGATTCTTCTCTCTCCCCCTCTCACTCGCTTTCTTCATCTCTGCCGTAGTTTCAGAGCCAGTTTTCCTTTCTCTCAAATCGTTTCGCAAGTGTGAAAGATTTCAGCACTATGAGGGGAGAAATCATCTAAATCTCTGTACTGTGAAACTTCCACAAAATAATATTTTATATCTATATACTGTAGTCTTTATGAAATACTAGGATATATTTAGAATGGCATTTATCATACTACTATTTTTGTAGTATGCATATACTGCAAATTGTCTGTATGGATGAAATATAATCTACTACAAACATGTGAAATACACAAACAAAGTGCACATGAAATAATGTAACTGGCCAGTAAACGAAGTGATATCAGCGTGCTGCTTTTGAAATTCACCACAAAATCAAAATGAACAATTCTTGTTTTTTATGGAAAATTTATCCATGCACATCGTTACTTTTTTAAAAATTCATGTGCCTCATAATCTTGAATCAAAATATCTTCCCCTCCCACTTGCAACATCATCTCTTCTCTGATGATGAGGGCGGGGCAACCTGTCACTCACATGAGATCCACCAATAGCAAACCACAAGAAGAAAAGACTAAGATTTAACATTTGTCCTATAATATATATATATATATATATATATATATATATATATATATGTGTGTGTGTGTGTGTGTAATGAGGTCATGTGACAATACATATACTGTGCACACAGTTTCACTGTTTTTTAAATATTATTCAGTATAAACTACGCAGATGCACTGCATAGTATTCCAAAAACATCCAAAATCAGCTTAGAGATGCACAGTATAACCATATTTCTGATGATGACTGAACACCACTTGTGGTTTTGGATTACTTGAAATGTTTTTATTGTCAGGCATATATCAGTAGGCTTTCAGGCGAACACACTTCTCCATGTGATATACATGTTGTAATTATGAGCAGTGTTATGGTAGATCCTGTCCAAAGCAAGCACTGCATTTATGATAGACTGTAATGAGACTGTGAGGATGGGATGGTTAGGTGTGTTAGGTGTGTGAATGGGGGGAGGGTTTGCACTTTTAGTAACAATCATTCTAATTACATACTAAAACACAACACACTGTTTAATTAGCCATGTAGAGAGCGAGAGATTGGGAGTGGAGTGAAGAAGAGATTCCTGACTCCTGCACTAAAACACAGATTGAAACCTTCATCTGCAATGCATTACTGTGCTTTAAAGAACCTCATATGGGTCTTAAAAACCAGCATGTATTCTGACTGTCTTCATGTGTGTATGTTGCAGGTGTGGCTCAGGTCTTGAACAGGTTGGATGGGAAACCGTTTGATGATGCAGATCAGAGGCTGTTTGAGGTATGAAATGAATCATCTGTGAGATCACTATGAATGCTTAGGCATGCTGTCCTTCTAACATGAGTTCATTTGGAGCATACACATGAGCCATAATTCTCTCAAATCGCTCTGAGACCCTTGCAGTGAAGTGAAAGATGTTCAGTGTTCACTGTAAGCTGGTCCTGTAGCATGTGAACCCCTCCACCTCCCCAGCTCCACTTGTCTAGATCTGCTATCGGATTTATGTATGCCTATTCATGCAGCAGCAGCATATCTTACATGCTCACAGCAGTGTGTCTGTTGGTAATAGCAAGTACATACTTGCTCTGCAGCAGCACGAGTAGCAGATCTAGTCTGCCAAGACCAAATACATTAACATTGTCAAATCCATTAACATGCTAAAGCTACTCTGAGAGTTATCATTGAAATACAGAGTGATTCGAGAGAATCATGGCGTATATGTATGCTCCAAATGACCTTAGAACCTTCTAAGAATAAAAATAATATTATGGATCAGAAAGTGAATCAGAAACATACAGATCCAGTTCTCTATACACAAACCTGGCCTTGAATGTGGCTCAGATGTGTGTGTGTGTGTGTGTGTGTGGAGACTTTACAGAGTGCTCACCTCTTGCATTGTCAATACAAGATCTTGACCAAAATTTGATGCACCTCTTGATGGAGATATCATAACATTAATTTCCATCAAGAGGTACATACATTTTTGGTCAAGATCTTGTACTGACAATGCAAGAGGTGAGCACTCTGTAAAGTCTCCTCCAGCACATCCCAAAGACTTTCAATGAATTTACTGGACTCAGAGGTGCTGATTCATGTGTGAAAATGATTCTTCATGCTCCCTCCCCAACATTTATTCACAATTTGAGCCTGATGAATCTTGACATTGTCATCCTGGAATATGGCCATGATGTGTCTTCCTACATGGTTATTTAAGAAATTAAAAGCTACACACTCCATCTTTTACAGTTAAAAGAACTGTTATCAAACAAATAACATGCTAGAAACATAATAACCACTGTAATAATGATCCAGTCATATAATCTTAAGTATATGCCTATTATAATTTAAACAGCAACTTTTTTTGGCCAGGCTGTGTATAATAACTAACAAAGTTTCTCCTCTAGAGGTTTAAATTGGTTGTAGAGGACTTAAGTGTGACTACATAGTCTCTTTTTCTCTCTTTAGGCATTTGTGATATTCTGTGGACTGGGAATCAATAATACCATTATGTATGACCAAGTGAAGAAGTCCTGGGCCAAACAGTCTGTCGCTTTGGATGTATGTCTCTCCAAAACACACACCTGGACACACACTTAACTGTGATTGGTAGGATTTTTCTAAAGTGGTGGCAGATTGCAGATTGGTTTGAGATTTTGTAATTGTTGGGTTGTTATATTAGAAGCATTTGACTGGTGGGATGATTCAGCACAAGATGTGATCCTGTGACTGGTGGAATATTGACCTAGTTCCTGTTAGAGGCTGGGCTTAATGCAAGAGCCGGAGGAGCTGTATTCACTCTTGACTCAGAGTATGTTTGACACTCAACCACCTCACTCTGCAGTTGTCTCTATTAAAGGGATCATATCATGGAAAACTGGATTTTCCTTGCTGTTTTGAAATGAGAGTCTAACAGCCTATGTAGACTTACTGTAAAGTTTTCTACGCAAAGCTTCCAGTTCATGCAGAACATTTATTGAAACTTATCTGTCTTTATAATTGTGATGTCACACTGAAAAACAGCTTGTTCAGTGAGCAGGTGGAAAATGATCAATTCAAATCAAATTATTACTGTGTTGCTGCGAGAACACTTCACTAACATATAAGCTATAAAAGAGCAGAATATGACCCCTTTAATCTAACAATGAAACAGTGGGACACAGAGGAATAAATCCCCACCTTCAAAGCTTCAATCGACCGACTTCAATCGAACAAAAACGATCGCCTGGAAACGCAGATGATGGTGTGTTTTCAGTCAAAACACCCATCTGGTCTGTTGGTTTGTGTGTGTGTGTGTGGTCCTGGTAAACCCTGTGTTATGGGGACAAAATGTCCCCACAAGAATGGTAATACCAGAAATGTTTGTCCTTGTAGGGAAATTTTTTTGGTCCCCATGAGGAAACAAGCTTTTAAACACACACGGCATGATGTTTTTTGAAAATGTAAAAATGCCGAAGTTTTCTGTGATGGGTAGGTTTATAGTTAGAGGACAGAATACACAGTTTAGTATAAAAATCATTATGTCTATGGAATGTCCCCATGAAACCAAAACATGGGTGTGTGTTTTAAGTTAATAAGGTCCTATTAAGTAACATTGGTTCCCTTTCGATATGGTTCACTCTTATTGCGTTGCTAGATGCTATTGGGAAAAAAATTCCCTTTTCTCCGAATGCTGAAGCCTTATTGAATCACGCAATGAAACTGCACAAGCCATAGCAGTGCAGGAAATCTGCACGAACCTATGGCTAAGCAATGTAATCTGCACAAACCTATGGTGCTGCAGCAGATCTGCGGGAACCACCTGGTATGCAGTCCACCGAAATGGGCACTGCAGCCGGCCAGAATGGGTGGAGCATCCGTTTATATAACAGGCTTGTATCGCCATAGGTTTCAGACTAAATCTCCTTCAGCGACTAGCGATCTTCTCTTTGCTGGACTCCTACAAGATGCCTTTTTGCCATCAAAGAAGCCGCACAGTGGATTAAGCTGACTCGGCACTCTTCAAGCAAGCTGACATTTGCCAGCAAGCTGAATGATCGGCACAGTTTGCAAGCAAGCTGACGCAGCGCTCACCGCACTCACCGTGAGCGGCTCCGCCCCTCACACTCTCCCATTTCCTTCCCCCCAGGAACCTCGGAGGAAAAAACAGCAGAGGGCTGAGCGGCTCAACACGAGTGAGCTCACGCCGACGCAGGTCCAACATGCCTCATTCACCCCACAGAAAGAGGATTCCCCTGTGCTCTTTTTGTGGAGCTGTGGAGACAGTTCCACCAACCCACAGCGAGTCAGGCTTCTACAGCTGCTACTTCCTTGTCCCTAATAAGGTGGCACATGCCCAGCCTAGACCTCAGACATCTGAATTGCACCCTTTTGAAATGGCCGTTCAAGATGCTAACATTGAAACAAATTCTCTCGCAAATATACCCAGGGGATTGTTTTTTCTCTATGGATCTGAACTTTCATATCCAGATGGCCCAAAATTCTTCTCGAAGGACAGGGACTCTGTCTTTACGCATTTCCCCCAGTCCCACTGCTCCCTCAGGTCATCAAATGGATCAAGGAGAACAGATGCGCAGTCATCATGGTTCTCCGAGCTGAAGCAGCTGCTAGCAGCAGCATCATGGCCATCATGGAAAGGGCCTCCTTTCCCAGATGATGGGAATGATCTGGCACCCCAAACCTGGCCATCCATGTATGACCCCTTGACGGGAACTCACGGACCTCCCAGCGGGAGTCCTAAACACTATTTCTGAGGCTAGAGCCCCTTCCACTAGATGTCTCTATGCCCTTAAGTGGTCTGTTTTCTCTGACTGGTGTACAGTCTGGAATGAAGACCCTCCTTCTTGTGATATACCACTGGTACTGTCATTTCTACAAGAGCTGATGGACAAGGGGCGCACCCTTTCCAAGCTCAAAGTCTATGTGGCGGCCATAGCAGTGTACCACGCTCCTGTGGCCGGCCAGTCTCTAGGCAGGAACAACCTGGTTGTTCATTTTCTGAAAGGGGCCAGAAGGCTGAACCCACCTCCGTCCCCTTACCATCCCAACATGGGACCTGTCGACAGTCTGCATTCGGCTGAGCTACAACCACTTTTGCTTAAGACTGCCCTCCTCTAGCATCGGCCAAGCAAATGGGTGACTTACAAGCGCTCTCTGTGAGCTCATCTTGTCTTGACTTTGGCCTAACAACTGCAAAGCTGTCCTCAAACCAAGGCATGGCTACATGCCTAAGGTGTTCTCTACTCTATTCAGAGCACAGGTCATTATGCTGGCTGCTCTTCCCATCTTGATAGAAGGGAAGAGCAAGTATTGCACTTAGTCTGGCCTGTCTGGGCCTTAAGTGTTTATATCGAGCATTCCTCCCAGTTCAGACAGTCAAAGCATCTCTTTGTGTGCTTCGGAGGCCACACTAAATGGCTCCCAGTCACGAAGTAGAGATTATCCTGCTGGATAGCAGACACCATTGTGTTGGTTTACACTTTGATGGGTCTGCAGTGCCACATCGGTGTAAGAGCACACTCCACCAGAGGCATGGCCTCTTCCTGGGCGTGGTCTAGTGGTGTATCCATTGGCGACATCTGTGTGGCAGCCGGCTGGTCCTCGCCATCCACCTTTCATCAGGTTTTACAACTTGGATGTTCCTACACTACAAACATGAGTCCTTTCTGTTTACTTGGGCTTTGACCTCTGAATGAGCTCAAACCACTAGTACCTTCCCTTGAGCCTCCGATACATGGTCTGAACCACTTTTCAGTGTCGGGTGAGCTCCTCGCCCTTACTTAGCCCTACTGCCTTGAGGCCCTTTTCTCCAAGTGTCTTAGGCTGGGGCCTTAGAACGTTTGTCATTCTGCTATCATAGCACAGCGATTGGACTCTGTTCCCATAGCGTCTAGTGACACAATACGAGTGAACCATATCGAAAGGGAATGTACTCAGTTACTAATGTAACCTTGGCTCCCTGAGATAATGCGAATGAGTATTGCATAGCTGGCCATGTTATTTTGCTACACGACGAAGTGTTCGTCACTTCAGTTGAGTTAATCTGATTCCAATGGCGATACAAGCCTGTTATAAAGATGGATGTTCCGCCCATTCTGGAGGCTGCAGCACCCTTTTCGGTGGGTTGCACACTGGTTGGTTTGTGCAGATCCGCTGCAGTGCCAAAGGTTTGTGCACACATCTATGGCTTGTGCAGTTTTACTGCATGATTGAATAAGGCTTCAGCATTCAGAGAAAAATGAGTTTTTCCCATAGCGTTTAGCAATGCAGTACTCATTCCTGTTATCTCAGGAAACCGAGGTTACATTAGTACCAAGTACGTTAATGCATGAACTAACATTAACTAACAATGAGCAATACATTTGTTAAAGTATTTATTATAATTTGCTAATGTTATTTAATGTGTGATAAGAAAGTAAATCAGCGCTTTCGCACCTTCTAAACTGATTAGCAAAGCTTGTATTTATGGTAGGGTTTATCGGTCTGAGGCCACTATGAAAATGCTTCTGCTTTACATTTTTCAAATTTCATACAAGACATTTATTACAAATGATATCATCATCAGCTTGATGATTGAATTGAGAAATTACCATAAATGTCAGAATTTCTTAATTTTTGGTTTGTCAGCATTAAATGTAAGTTGCGATCTTTTCTTCCCTAATGTGATGTATACTGTATTTGAGCGAAATGGCTTTTCATATAGGAAAAAAATGTGGGGCGAAAATTCATTTTGTTGATTTTTGTCCTAATAGACTTGAGCTAACAATGAACAGTTTTATTCTCATTAACACACACACACACACACACACACACCTACACACACACACACGCACTTTAAAGGCAAACGGAAAGAACTGGCAAAAAAATAGTGACATCTTTCCTCACGACACCACAGAGCAATGAATGTGAAAATGAAGCAGCGGAAGTGAGGACGCTCCGTTTATTAACTGTGTAACTACATTACAGCCTTAGCAGGGAGTGGGTGTGTGCATTAATTGAGTTCTCAAAGCTCTTTTCATTCTCCAAAGAAATGCAGGATTGGTTTCTGTGATACATCTGACAGTGTTAATAAGGATTGTCAGTATATTAATATGTAATAGATCATCAACAGGCTATAGCAGAGCTGAGTTAAATATTGCATGACCTGTTTGAGAATCAGACAAGTCAGTATGTTATGAATGGACGCCACCATCATTCTCTTCTCACATGACTCTCAGCAGCCAATCAGAGGGATGCAGCAGTGAATTGTTGTAGTGTCAGGGTTAATGTAATTCAGCCAGTTTGTTGGCTCTCTATATGATCTTTGTGATGTTTTTTCTTGTCATGTCTATATTATAAACATAAAATATAGAAATGCATAAAATATGAACCTTTGTTGATTAATTTTGTGTGTGTGTATTCCATAGGTGCTGTCATATCATGCCACATGCTCTAAGACTGAGGTGGATAAGTTTAAGGTAAACATTAATGCATCAAACAGATTGTATTTATAGAGCTGTCTGAAGTTTTAGTGCTGTTTAGAACAACAGAAGCTTATCAATAATGAAATAACTTGATTCATGGGATTTTAACCTCAGTATATCAGTTTATGCAGTATGTATAATTCAGAACAAAGCTATTCAATACCTCATCAGTGTTTGTGCATTATTGATATAGTCTCTGTGGAGTTTGTGAAATGCCTCATTTATCATGTGCTAATTTTCTGTTGAAATGCTCATTTTTGTCATGTGTTAATTGGATTTTGCCAGGAGCTCTTATGGCACTTCATTAACAAGTACCAGCATGTTTCCAAGAATGAATGAAGAATCCATTGCTGAAAGTCAGATACAGCAATATTACACACCATATACAGTATATATATATATATATATATATATATATATATATATATATATATATATATATATATATATATATATATATATATATATATATATATATATACAGCTATGGAAAAAATTAAGAGACCACTCCAAGTTCAGAAATCAATGTTAAGTGGTCTCTTCATTTTTTCAATAGCTGTATATATAGGGATGTCAAAATTAATACCTGCTCAAAGTATTTAACGCAATTAACTCAGCATCTGTTTTTTCTGTCATCCTGTGGCTAGCTTTACATATGATTATGCTATCATTAATCCAAGTGCTATGAAACCATTCAAGCATGAAAAGATGCAAAAAAAGAACTCAAATCTATACTGTCTGTGAAGCGGCTCTCTGGGAACAAACACACAATTGCACCCACAGAATACCGCATTGAGTTCTCTTTCACAATCGAACGGACAAAAACAAATTTTTGACAAAATTCCTGTTTTGTCAAGTATCCTCGTAAGCACAATCTTGAACGAGTTAGAAAGATAAATGAACGTAAAGAGTTGTGAGAAAATGAGATGCGTGTCAGATCCACGTTATGTGCGTCAGGTCTTAAAGTGACAGCAGCCTAATAAACCTGTTGCTGCCTCTCATTAATATTAATCAGAGAACAAAAGACAAAGAGAAAATCACTCAGTGTTCTTGACTGAATAACTTTTGTAGCTTTAATGAGGATTAATCTATATTGTGTAACTGTGCAGTTACCTGTTAGACCTACATGAACATTTTAAAGCACTGTTTACAAGGTTACATGGGTCAAAAACAATAGAAAAAAAACTATTTTGTGCATTTTAACAGGGCAGGTACAAATCTGAACTAGTTTATGTGGAGATTGTTTTAAGTTCACTTAAATTAAAAGTTGTTATATTTTTTAAAAGCTATTAAATGTTAAAAATGATGGCTTTCATTTATACTGTAAAAATAAAATTGAGGAAAAACAATCCATGTAATAGAGACATCAGTATCAGTATCAGTGATACTATCCTTCATTCAAAGTGCTTAGTAAAAATATAAAAACCAATATTTAAAATATACTGTAAAATATATACTTATACATTGAAAATATATTAAAAACATTAATGTTAGGTGTGCGATTAATCACAGTTAATTGCAAAATATTTGCTAATGTCCCCCTGAATATACATCAGTGCATATTAACTATATTGTAGGACCAGAGTTGTTATTGGTAACTATTTAAGATTGTTTTCATTCATTGAAATTAAGCTGAAATAAATTGAAATATAAATATTAAATGAAAAACTTCACACTTGGCTACAGTTGAATTACTAAAATGACTAAAATGGAAATAAACATAAATTAAATAATAATATAAATATATAAAAAAATATATAATAATAAAAAAATAAAAATGACAAAAGCACATAACAAAATTACTGAATCTAATATATAAGGTTTGGAATATATGGAGTGTGAGTAAATGTTCATTTTTACATAAATTATTGAGCAAAGCGTAGTTTGATTTGGATTGTCTCTATAATAACACATTTATTTGGGGTAAAACTGTCCAGTGTAGTGTAATATGCTCCATTTATGGAGCAATTACATGAGTAAATATCCACAATTAGAATTTGTTAATGACGTCATTACATAACGCACAGCTCTTCCTGCCAGCAGTCCCTCATTAGATCTGTGAATGTGTGTGTGAATCTATTTGTAGTGTCTCATTAGCACGGCTGTGAGCTTCAGTCAGCACTAACACATGAATTACAGAAAACCCTGACGCTAGTTTCATTCCATTCACAAAGCATCTGTTTTCAAAGCATCTGAGAGCAAACTCTGCATCTATCCCTCTTTTCTGCGTACACACACTCTCTCTCTCTCTCTATTGTTCTTTCCTCAGGCAGCGAACATCCCTCTGGTGTGTGAACTGGGCATTGATAAACTATCATTTGATGACTTCTCTCTGGATGTGGACGCCATGGTCACTGCAGCTCTGCGGATGTTTATGGAGCTGGGGATGGTGCAGAAATTCAAAATAGACTATGAGGTCCACACATGTTTGCATTTCTTAACTCAGCAGTATCACACAAGCAAGAGTGCTGTTGTACTGAATATCAGCAACGCTATGATTTGACCGTAAGCCTAAAGTAAAATAAAATAAAAGTTAATTATTAAACAACTCATTTTTTCTAAATAGATAATAGTTCCAAACGTAACACTGAAACATGTTGATATGCTCTATATCAGCACTCTCAGCCAATCAAATTAGAAGACAGTAAACGCCTTTCTTATTTTGAATTCTAACATCACATTTCTTCTTTTTCTTTCTAGACACTTTGTCGGTGGCTGTTGACCGTGAGGAAGAACTATCGCATGGTTCTGTATCATAACTGGAGACATGCTTTCAACGTTTGCCAGTGCATGTTTTCCATGCTTACGGTGAGGGACCTTCTCTCTCTCTGTGTGTGTGTGTGTGTGTGTGTGTGTGGTCCCCAGCCCACTAAATTTGCAACAGACGTGTAACTTTTTTTGTTCATGTCGGTTTGTTTGCAGACAGCCGGCTTCCAGGAGACTCTGACCGAGATGGAGATTCTGGCTCTGATAGTGGGCTGCATCTGCCATGATCTGGACCACAGAGGAACCAACAACGCTTTCCAGGCCAAGTGAGAATCAATCCCTGCAACTCAACATTACTTGGAGCTGAATCTGAATGTCTTTACTGCACACATGAGCTTTGAGTGGATTTGGTTCCACCTCAATGACATCTGTGTCTTTCTCAGGACGGGATCAGCTCTCTCTCTTCTGTATGGGACATCAGCCACACTAGAGCACCATCACTTCAACCATGCTGTTATGATCCTCCAGAGCGAGGTAAACCTAAAGTCACCATGAAATCAAAATTGACAGTATGTATTTTATGGAATGTTGCAGTGTTTATTATAAATGATTTATCTGTGCACATCTTTTAAAACAACACCAAAAACTAGAAAACAGCAATTACTATCCAATCAATATAATAACAATAATATCCAAACGTTAAAAGATTGCAATCTAAATTCAAACACCCACGCGATCTTATTCCTAAATGACAGCGGTTTGCCCATGTCTGTTAAACCTTTGACAAGTACGATCACACCGATTTAGATGCCGCTGAGCCAGAGAGAGCAGTTGTTATAGGTATGAAATAGCTTCACAAATAGTCTTTTCAAACACACAATATCATTATTTCTGAGTTATAATCATTCAAAATGATCACTGATGTACTGGGATAAAAAGTTTATAGTTGGGATATAAACACTGATGTCTACAGTAGTGATCAAAATAGAGCAAATCACCTTTTGAAAGTACGACGCTTCAAATAAAGATTGTATCAGTTACATTTTTACACCAGTAGGTGGTGACAAGTGACTGTTAAAAATGTATTTTTCATTGAACCATTCATTTGAAAGATTTGTTAAAAAATCAAAAGTTGAAAACTTTGAGTGAGTCATTGAATCATTCATTCAAAATGATTTAAAAAAAAAAAGAATTTAAAATAAATACATTTTTTAAATAGACTGCAGCAAATTTTGTCAGAATCTCTAGTAAATTACATGTTTTGTTTAGTTGTCTATTCAGAATCGTTCTATTTAAACCATTGAAAAAATTAAATCATTTAAAACATAATGAAGTAAATCCAAAATATAGGTAAAGATTTAAAATAGTTTGTAATTTGTGGCTTTTAATCACTTCATATAATTACGCTAAAGCACTGCCACACAAGAAATCATTTTAACCACATACAATGAGATAACAAGACAGAGAGGGGGGTGAATAAATTACAGCCTGTGCTAACTGACAGATGTTGACTGTGAATAATTGCTTTCTACAGATACAGCGTGTTTATCTGTGTCACTGTCATTTGCATGCAAATGAGCTACGGTCATCATTTACTCCGAGCAAAAGCGTGTTCACTGACCAGCAGATAGACAAGTATTAATTAAGCCGCTCCTTAATGAAATGGCAGCAGTTTCCCTGCTCTTTAATCTGGTAGGGGTAGATATAGCCAATCCTATTTCCCATCATGCCTTGCAGTTGCTGAAAAGCAGAATTTAGGGTCACTTCATCACTTCAACCACTTCAGCAGGTGCTTTGAGATGCATTATGGACAAAACTGGACAAGTGTAAATGAAACCACTTATGTAAATTTTACACCTCGAGAAATGATAAAAGATAAATGTATGAGAGCATGTTATAGGATATATGACGTTATAGCCAGATATGACAGCGAATCAATATCGATTCTTACATGCCAAGAATCAATTATTCTATCAGTTGATAAATGAATGGAACATTGTAGCGTGTCTCCCATCCAGTAAATCGCTGTAAGCTTTGTGCTTTGTTACTTTTGATATGAAACAAAGTCTCAGATTTCAATTTTTTTTCCATTTTATTGCAAAATTCAAAAACCATGCACAGTTTTGGCCATGCATGGCAGCAGAATTTTTTTTTCTCTACCGGTGATAAAGGGGGGCTAGACCAATATGTGGGGGTGCTAAGAAAATAATCGATATTCATGATGTCAGAGTTACTTCATAAAGAAATTGTAGTTTTGGTACACACCACATTAAACAGAAGTGTGGCTTTAAATTAAATTTGGCCAAAGAATAGGCATATTCAAACAACCAAAAGAAAACTGATATCTGAAAATTGATATAAGCTGACCACAAAACAATGACAAAAACCTTTTTACATGCCAAGGTGAAAGATTTTATCACTGGAGAGCACCCATGCACTCAGCATTAACAACACAATACATATGTATGCATAATCAGACATTACACTTAAATTAATCATTAAACAAACACCACATCACAATCTTAGGCTGTGTGTCCACCAAAGCGTTTTTAGCCAGCTGAACACGTTTTTGCTTTGAAAAACGTGAGACACGGGCAGTGGAATATGGGGAAAAAACACAAAGTCTCAAGGCACGTTTTTTAAAAGTTGAACTAATTTTAACTTGAGCGCCATGTTTTACAACATGTCATGCGCGAGACTCTGCAAAAGACACAAGACGCGAGTGCAATGGTTTTGCATGTCCATCTAGTGCGTGTTTACATAGAAAAACAATGAAAAAGTAACGCATTGGAATGGAAAAATGCGTGCTGTGTGAACGGCCCCATAAGAAACTACGCTCACATGATGCGGAGGTTACTGGCATCAAAGAGGGCGTCTTGGTTCTTCCACTGGTGACTGACTCAAATCAGTCGGCTATGCTAGTGCTGGCTGTGGCTGCACCTGTGGAGCAGCTAAACAGGGGCTATTCAAAGTGACGGGGCTATAGCCCCCCCTAGCCCCAGTGTAGTGCTTCACTGGTTTTGGCGCTGTTTAATTTGGATTGAGAAATCCCTGTAGTGCCTGGGTTCAAATAAACATGAATGAACATCTGAAGGTATGTTAAAGGTGCCCTCAAATGAAAAATTGAATTTTCCTCGTTATAGTTGAATAACAAGAGTTCAGTACATTGAAATGACATACAGTGAGTCTCAAACTCCATTGTTTCCTCCTTCTTATATAAATCTCATTTGTTTAAAAGACCTCCGAAGAACAGCAAATCTCAACATAACACAGACTGTTACATAACAGTCGGGATCATTAATATGTACGCCCCCAATATTTGCATATGCCAGCTCATGTTCAAGGCATTAGACAAGGGCAGCCAGTATTAACCTCTGGATCTGCACAGCTGAATCATCAGACTAGGTAAGCAAGCAAGAACAATAGTGAAAAATGGCAGATGGATCAATAATAACTGACATGATCCATGATATCATGATATTTTTAGTGATATTTGTAAATTATCTTTCTAAATGTTTTGTTAGCATGTTGCTAATGTACTGTTAAATGTGGTTAAAGTTACCATCGTTTCTTACTGTATTCACGGAGGCAAGAACCGTCACTATTTTCATTTTTAAACACTTGCAGTCTGTATAATTGAAACGAATCATCACTCTGACAGGGATCCATTTGCATGCTTTATTTACAATAATCGTAGTGGTACAGGCAGGGTCAGAGAGGAGCAAACAGGTGTGTAAGGGACAGGCAGAATCGTGGTCAAACAGGCAGAAAGTCAGAGATGGAAGATATCACTCACAGAATCAGGAATACAGGCACAGATCAAGGTAAGCAGCAACGGGTCGTAAACAGGCAGAACAGCAACAAGTAATCAGACAGGAATATACGCTCGGAATAGTTCACCTCGGCAAAACAAGACTTTGCGTCTGATGGATGAGGATGGCAGTCTTTTATAGTCCAGGTAACGCAGTTCAGCTGCAGGTGCAATCAGTCCAAGGTACGGGCTTGTGGGAAATGTAGTGCGGGTGAGTGTGTGTGTGTGTGTGTGTGTGTGTGTGTGTGTGTGTGTGTGTGTGTGTGTGTGTGTGTGTGTGTGTGTGTGTCGGTATTCAGGTGAAGGTTCCCTCCGATGGCCAGCGGAGGGAATCACGGAGTTCGTCTCCTTGACAATAATTCATAAACACAGCTTCATTCTTTATAAATCTCTCCAACAGTGTGTAATGTTAGCTTTAGCCACGGAGCACTATCAAACTCATTCAGAATCAGATGTAAACATACAAATAAATACTGTACTTATGCGATTAGACATGCTGCATGACGAACACTTTGTAAAGATCCATTTTGAGGGTTATATTAGCTGTGTGAACTTTTGTTTATGCTGTTCAAGGCAAGCACAAGCTCAGGGGGAGGGGGAGCACGAGAATTAAAGGGGCCACGCGCTGAATCGGTGCATAGTTAATGATGCCCCTAAATAGGCAGTTAAAAAAATTAATTAAAAAAAATCCATGGGGTATTTTGAGCAGAAACTTCACAGACACATTCAGGGGACACCTTAGACTTATATTACATCTTTTGAAAACACGTTCTTCGGCAAATTTAAAAAGATACAGTACAACTTACCGAAATCTGTATCATGCCTTGTGTAATCCCTTATCAGTTTCAACCGCGGAAAGACGTCAATACAAAAACGTAACAATATGTCCCTTAACGTCACATTTACCTCAGAAAAACCATGTTCACTCTCCGATAAACTCGTCAACTAGAAAAATGAACTCTAAAGAGGAGAATTTTGCTAAATATATGCAACATATTACATATTCATTATCATTTTTAGTGTTCTTCAATATTTAATTGCATGTTTGAAAAAATCCGTCAAGTTTTTTGTATCCACAATTTAAATTTATATATATATATATATATATATATATATATATATATATATATATTTTTTTTTTTTTTTTTGGAGTAGAAATATAATTGTGTAATTGTAAAGTTAGTATTATAACTTTATTATTATAAAAATGTATTATTATAATAATATAATTATTATAAATTAAGTGTTTGTATACAAATCAGTTCATTTTAACCTTCAACGTTATACTGTAATGTACTCTCTTAACTGACTCCCATGTATAATTTACAGCATTAGATGAGAGATTGTTTTCCTTGACAAAATTTGCCATGTACTATATATATATATATATAAATAAAACTGCCATGTGTGTATATATATATATATATATCAATAACGAAACGAATTGAATCAGAATCTAATCACAATTAGATTTATATCTGTAGGATATATAGGATTTATATTTGTTTTGTGGAGATGGTGTAAATGGAACCGTTTTAACAAATCAGATCAGTAAAAACACATGAAGTGACCAGGTGTAAACAGGCCCTTACTATGATATCAAATCTGACTGAAAATAATATTCAACTAAAGCAAAAATATTACGCATGTCTCTCAAATGTGTCTTAGCTTCTCTGAATCCAGAATGAGGCTCGCCACTGTGTAAACTTCACACAGACATTTAAATATCAGTTTATTTTAATCAGGCATTCTGATGTACACATGCGTAGGTGGCTGGAATTCAGAGTTACATGTGAAGTATGGTTATATATTCAAACCCACTTTATATGGAAATTCATCCCGACGTACTGTAGGACTAGAGCGTCTCTGTATGATTAAAACACATGGCCACACTATGACACTTGACTTACCATAAATCACCATCAGTGCAGATGTCTGTTATCAAACATCTTTAAAATCATCCAAACAATATTTAATGACACGAAAAGGAATAAAAGTAATAGATTCATTTTGTCGTTGTCTCTCTAGGGTCACAATATCTTCTCTAATCTGTCTTCACATGAGTATGGAGAACTCATGCAGCTCCTGAAACAATCCATACTGGCCACAGACCTGACGCTCTACTTCCAGTGAGTTCTGCTGCGCTTATGGACATAATAACACAATCTCTGACTGACAAATCCATCAAATATTAATGTGCCACCTCTACACTGTCATTCAAAGGTTTTACGATTTTTTAAAAGAAATACCTAAACTTAAAATCTATGGGGTATTTTGAGCTGAAACTTCATAGACGCATTCAGGGGACACCTTAGACTTATATTAAAGGTTTTACGATTTTTTTAAAAGAAATAACTAAACTTAACAACTACCTTACTAACTATTAATAAGCAGTAATTAGGGATTTATTGAGGCAAAAGTCATAGTTAATAGTGAGAATTGGACCCTAAACTAATGTGTGACCAAAATATTTATTCAGCAAAGATGCATTCAATTGAAAAATGACAGTAAAAACTTTGATAATGTTATAAAAGATTTCTATTTCAAATAACTGCTGTTAAAAATGATCACAGTTTCCATAAAAATCTGAACTGTTTTCAACATTGAAAATAATCAGAAATGTTTCTTGAGCAGCAGATCATCATATCAGAATGATTTCTGAAGGATCATGTGACTCTGAAGACTGGAGTAATGATGCTGAAAATTCAGCTTTGATCACAGGAATAAATTACATTTGAACATATATTCACTTAGAAAACAGTTTTTTTTTTTTTATTATAATAATATTTTACAGTATTACTGGTTTTACTGTATTTTTAATCAAATGAATGCAGCCTTATGGTGAGCAGAAGAGACTTCTTAAAGTCTCTTAAGAAGACTTTAAGAAGTCATGCTAATGTATCTACAGTATTACCAGCTACACTAATAAACTACATTAGTTGGCAGAAGTATTATGTTCTTAATAATAATTATAATAAAAATACTAATATATTGAACTTTGTTCTCACCACACTGCAACTAAGAACAGCTCTTTAATGTTGAGAAATCACTATAATGTATGACTTCTAGAAATGCAACCTTTATTTTTTTGTTTTCAAAGTATATTTTAAATGTACTTGTGGCAAACTGTTTTTGTGTGCATGTGTGTGAAACTTTCCCTGCTTCACATTGCAGCAGAGATTTGGTGATGTTGGTAGGAAATGTGATAAACTTTCTTGACCCTGTACTGCCGCCATGTGGCAGGACTGTGAACTGCACAGAGCTCATGGAGTTTCCATTCACAGGAACAGAAATTCCTTCTTTGAGCTAGTGAATAAAGGGGAATACAACTGGAATGTGAAGGAACACAGAGATATGTGCAGGTCAGTTACATGTATTATCATGGTGCACACACACACACACACACACGTTTGTTTTTGTGAATTGTGGGGACTCTACATAGGCGAAATGGTTTTTATATTGTACAAACTGTATTTTCTATCCCCCTACACTACCCCTACCCCTAAACCTACCCATCACAGGAAACTGTGCACACTTTTTTTTCCCCACAAAAACTCATTCTGTGTGATTTATAAGCCTTTTGAAAAGTGGTGTCATTATACACATTTGTGTCCTGATATGTCACACACACACACACACACACAATGCCTATACATTTCTGGTTCTGATTCATTTCTGAACGTCTCGCAGGTCGATGCTGATGACAGCATGTGATCTGGGTGCCGTCACTAAACCCTGGGAGATATCATGCAAGGTAGGCGCTCTTACCCACAATACACCACAGCTGAGTGTGGAAATAAACATTACTGTTGTTGTTAGATAAAACCAAAACCATTAAAACCAAAACCTCTTACCCCTTAACCCATCCTTAAACAGGCCGGGCACCATGAGGGGGCAAAAAGGGGCATTGCCCCCTCAACTTTTATTTGTGCCCCCTCAGTTTCAATTTGTGGGTTGATTTGAACTCTTTGACGTGTACGATCACACTGGTATGATTATGGTATGTCAGTGCTAAATTCAAACGTCCTTTCAGGGCTTTAGCTATTCAGAGTTTTCAACCACATAATATAGACCTTTAAATGAATATAAAAAAAGACATTTATATTTTGTTCAGTTCAAACTCCATGCACTGATCTCTATGGAATATCCGTTCAATTTTTTATTCATATCAGATACACATTGTGTATGAAACAATAAAGTTTACTCTATTCTTCTCCCAATTCACAGGCCACTTACTTTCATGTATTTCTGTGAAAATGGATGAATTTACGTAATGTAAATCTGACAGATCCTCTGAATTGCTGTGCAAACTCATCATGTCATCAACTAACATGATCATTATAAAGGTGTTTAAATGACAAAAGTGTTTCACCATACAACATCAACACAAGAAATATAGGTACAGTAAAAAACAATCATTCTTTTAGGAGTAAGTAGTAGTTAAAGACACCTAATATAAAGTGTGCTAAAAGGACTAAAACTGAAATAAAATTAAATTTAAGCTAAATAGAAATGTAAAACTAATAAAAATTACAAACACACAAGAAAAGTACCATTTATTTATATAAATTTAAACTGAAAATAAAATGTAAATTTAATATATGAAAATACATATTATATATTCAAAGAATATATTTAAAGCTAATTGAAAATATTAATAAATAGAAACAAACTGAATATTAACATGTGTCTCGTGCTTTCTCACAGGTTGCTGAACTGGTGACGAGTGAGTTTTTCGAGCAGGGCGACAGAGAACGATCAGAGCTAAAACTGACTCCCTCGGTGAGGTCAACACTTTAAAACACCGTTGTCTGCAATGTAGATATGTTTTATATATCATTTTTGTCTGCATGTCGTGTGTACTTGTTAGAAGTTCAGGCAAAAGTCTTTACGTGGTCATAACAGATTTTGGTAGGAATTTCAATTGTTTGTTATGGTACGATCGATTTTATTAATATATCATTAATCTGTAGTTTGCACACACACACTACTACAAACTCATCCATGTTTAAAAGGGAAATTGAATTTTTCCTATTGCTCTGGATTGTGATTCTGCAGGAATCATTGGAAGGTCTTGAGATGCAGAGCTTTGAATCTCTCTGTAGAAACACTCGCCTCAGGTTAAAAGTCTCAGTCTTTAGCTCAGAGTGTGTGGGTGTTTGCATGATATATTCACACACAGACCCTCTATCACTCTGCTGCAGCCCGCGCTGACACACACACACACACACACACACACACATGAGAGAACAGCACAGACATTATCAGCTACAACAGAGAAGTGCATTAAATTAAAGGTCTTGAAGGTTCTTCAGTTTACACACACAAACACTGATCAAGCAACACACTTTGAGTGTAATCGCATCTGTAGGTCGAGAAAAATGAAACACATGAAAAGGTTTCTTTCAAGTGGGTCTGTGTCTGTTTCCCAAAGGAAAATGTTTTTGCTCTTTTATATCTCAGGATATTTAATAGCGATTCATTTGTTTCTTAAAAGTATCAACTTCCTCTCAGCTGTTTTTTGTACGGTTACAAAAAAAATGAGACGCTTAATTGTATTCATTTTACATTTGTAGTGTACATCATATCTTAAAAGTATATTTAAAAATAACTTGCAGATATATTAATGAAAAAAATTGTCACTTAATTGTAGTTAAAGAGAGACACTTTCATGGCTGTTTCTTAAAGGTACAATTTGTGATATTTTTTTCCGCTAGAGGTCGCTAGAAGCCTATTCAAAACAAAGGCGTAGTTTGATGACGCCAAGTTTTAGAGCGGAAACTTGGGACATGTAGTCTCCATCTCAACGGACGGTGCAAAAGAATAGGGATTGGAGTCTGGAAGAACTCGTGTTCGTGGATGCGATTATTAACGTTAACTGTAGTATGAAGCAGAGCAGGACAGAGTGTTGCTGGAGCTGAACGAGGAGCTGAAGCGATTGATCAACACACGCCTCACGAGCAGCGGGACTTTTATTATGACACAGTCGCCGGCGCCGCTTCCGCTTTTCCGGTCATGAGTTTACGGGAGCTGTCCTTGTCGACAGAACCAGCGGCAGATGGTAAACAGTAATTATGTTCCATAAATAAGTAACACAATCCACCATAAAACGTGCAAGAAGTAAATAAGGAACTGCTTGAAGCAAGCTAGTGGTTTGCTGGACGCTAGACTCTACTTCCGCATTTGTCCACGGCACTGTTGTCATGTGGTTTCTACGTCAGTAAAGGCGGTAACAAAGGTAACTGACGTCATTGACAGGCGACTGCACTGCCCCGGGTCACTGTTTAGAATGGGAATTTTCTTATGATTTACAAGTAGTTGAAAACATTAGAGATATTGTTTGTAATCAGCTGGACAACATATATAACAATAGCCTAGTGGTTTTTGGATATTTTACTGCAAAAATTTTACATATTGTACCTTTAACTCTAAAATACATTTAAACCGTCATGTTTTAATAGTCATTTTGTCATGCTTTAAAGAAGTACACTTATTTTGTTGTGTTGACTAACATACTAAAGCACATGTAAAGTACTTGATTATCATTTGAACTGTAATAAATTTATTCAATATTACATTTAAAGTTATTATATTTTAAATGTACTAAATTGAAACTTCATCATTATAAATGTGTAATTACAAGTATTTTTAAATACGATATATACAAGTTTCAATAGAAATGATATTAAAGTATATTTTAGTTTACCATAAGTGCTTGTCAGTTCATTTAGCAGTACACTTTAACCATATTTCAAAGACGATAGAAGTAATTATGAAATTACATATACAGTAAAGATGTACTTAAGTCCTACTTAAGTGGGTCAAAAAATAATTGCATGTAAAATGTAAAACTATTATACAGTTCCATTTAATCGTAATTAACATGCAATTAATTTTAGTAACACTTTAGTATATTCTTTTATTGTATGTTATTTCCTCAAGTACTCAAGGGTGCATAAGCAAAAGTCTCAATTTGTTCTCAATTTTGTGTGTGTAATAGGCGATTTTCGACCGAAACCGCAAAGATGAGCTGCCAGGGCTACAGCTGGAGTGGATTGATGGAATCTGTGCCCCGCTGTATGAGGTAATGCTGGCCCACAATGCATCACCAACAGAGGCCGTGACTGGCTGATTAAAATGTGCAACTTGCATTGAAGAGTCATAGAGGGTTTTCCCCGAAATACATAAAAAATACATATTTATACAAGTAACTTAAAGCAGAAGTGTGTAATTTCTGCCGCACTAGAGTCACAAATGAAATCGCAAAAATAAAAGCTCAAACATTGCAGCCATCTTTTGTTGTTTAGTCAGGTAGATAGATGTCCAGATGCACTGGTTGAGCCGGAGCTGCTGTGTCAGGCTAGTCTGGATGCTCAAACAAAACAGCAATGTTTTAATATTAATATGAGTGCATAATTCATTGAACACAAAGAATTACACAATTCAACTTTAACCCTGTGATGCCTGACACATGAAATCATAGTCTGAAAATCTCATTTTCTGAAATTAGAAAAATTATTTAAAGTTTGCATCTGTTTTTTAGTGTCATATTTGATATCTCAGCATTTTATGGTTCATATAGTATGATATAGTAAGAATATGGAGGAAAATAGTTCATTTTTATTTAGAGGCTCAAACTAAGCAGAAATATATAATTTGGTGCAGATTCTGATATTTAGACTGCAAGTATGAAATTCTGATAGTTTGTAATGTAAATCAGTGAGATCTTTATAACAGTATAGCAACTAATCACAAAATCATTTTATATATATTATATATATAAAGACTTCAGATGCAAAAGCCTCTAAGTGCCGTCTGAACTTTTCTTCTAAAATAAGCATTTTAATCAAGCTCATATGTTTATGTTCAGTTATTTCTGTTTAAAGGCAATGAAAAGGACCTATTAATTGCCATTAAAGTGGAATTACTGAACCTAAACATACAAGCTTGATAAAAATGCTTATTTTACAAGAAAATTTCAGATAGACGCTTTTGCATTTGAAGTCTTCATATATATATATAGTTTTAAAACATATAATGCAATGCAATGATGATTGAGAGATGAACTAATAAACGTTGATCATAAATGATGATCATATTTGATTCTCACATTTGAACATGATTTTTCTAAAAAAAAAATGGATAATCAAGTAAACCTCAGTTGCTCCAGACCAGTAAATCATCTTTAAATATTAATAACAATATCAAAGTGATTGTGTTTGACAGGTTTATCAGCAGTTTTGATTACTTTGATAATTTAGAGTAGATATTGATACAAATATGATAGAGTAGGCTTTATAGGGTTAATAGAAATCTTCACAATCCACATTTTCATGGACACTGATCCTTCTCTTCAATCTTCTGCCTGTATGAACAGAAACATCAGTCTAGCAGTCCAGATCTCAGAGACAGGCATAACAACGTCATCCACACTTATGTGCTCTAATTCCTGCATTACTCTTGATTCTCAAAGAAAGAGAGAGACTAAGAGAGAAAAGAACTGTTAGCTTCATAACAAAGTGAAGTACAACATTATTCACATTTGATTCATACATGCAGGTCATTTTTAAACCAACCACTCAAACTTTTAAAAATCAACTGCATGAATGAAATAAATGAGAAGCCGTTACGGGCAGAGCAGATTTCTTCATTGTATGTGTGTGTGAGAGTGTGTTTAAATAATACTGCCAGCCACACACTCTGTGGGAGCAGGAAATGTGTGGGAGTGTTTTTGCCTTGACCCTTCATACACTCTCTCTCTCTCCGTTCCTCTAGTTTTACACCGATCTTTCATTATTCCTCATTTGCCTGTGTCCAGGTCTGTCAAGCTCAAGGCCGTCACCATGTTTGAACATTGAGCGGTTTATTTTTTGTCTTAAGGAGGAGTCTTGAAGATTAAAATATACGTAAACAGTTGAGAAAGTGTATGTGCATCAGTATATTAGATCTGTGCATCAGGTCTTAAAGTGACAGCAGCCTATTAAACCTGCTTCCGTCTGTGTCATTAAAGGGTTATTCACCCAGAAATGAAAATAATATCATTAATTACTCACCCTCATGTCGTTCCACACCCGTAAGACCTTCATTTATCTTTGGAACACAAATGAAGATATTTTTGATGAAATCCGAGAGGTATACGACTTGTCCATAGACAGCAATATAATCAACACAGACTGTTGAATAAAGTCGTTCTCTTTGTTTTGTTTTTGCACACAAAAAGTATTCTCGTCCCTTCATAACATTAAGGTTGAACCATTGCAGTCATGTCGACTGTTTTAACTTTGTCTTTAGTAGCTTTCTGGACCTTGAAAATGTTGATTATATTGCTGTCTATGGACAAGTCATATACCTCTCAGATTTCATCAAAAATATCTTAATTTGTGTTCTGAAGATTAATGAAGGTCTTACTGGTGTAGAACGACATGAGGGTGAGTAATTTCATTTTTGGGTGTACTAACTCTTTAAAGCAAAAATAACTATATTGTGATATATACCGTTATTGTGAAATTATATTACTCATATCGTGATATAAGATTTTGGCCATATCGCCCGCCCCTATCAACTAGTATTAAATGTTTAGCTACTTAAATCTTACCTTGCTCTCTTTGACTGTTAAAACTAAAGTGTCGCACACTCATCTTCTATGAACGCCCAGCTTCTTTCATTTGATTGCCATCTCAATCATTTTGACACTGACGAGCGCTGTTGGACCGCTGAGGCTGATCAGCCTAAAGATGAATCTTTTAAAACTCTTTGCCATCCTCACATCAAACAGATCTGTGTGTAATGAAGTGCATCACCCCAAATCCATGACCGATTGACCACAGAACTGCTGTGCTGATGTTTCCCTTTTCAACCCTTAAGCCTGGCCAATAGTAACACGTGTATAAAATTATACTAATCTATTCACATATTTTATTATGTTTGCATATCAAGGCCATTAATAATAATGATTATTGATGTACAGAGTATTATGCTTGCTATGTGGGAGGGACAATGAATCAATTAGCTCATGTTTAGCTTTGATTGAAAAATACAATAAAAATAGTAATAATAGTCATTCTCTTCTTTTTTGTTCTGCAGGAGAAAGTCACATTGATTTGGAATAACATGAGTAAATTATGAATTATGCCTTTTTACTAATATTCCCTGCTAAAAAAACAAAAAAAACAAAAACAAACACGGGCTGTACAGGCTCATCTGCTGGCTGTTTTTAGAAGAGTTTTGAAGTTTTTTTTTTTTTTTAGCTGGTCAGGCTGGGAGACCATGTTAAACCAGCTAAGCAGCATTTTCATTTAATGCATATTTTATTTTTTTATTATTATTATTTACACAAACTTTAAGATGAACAGTAATTGGTGTGCTGGTGGATAACAGTTCTGTGTGTAGAAACAGATAATTCATCACAACATTTCACTGGTCCATGAAGAGTTCTTACAGCACATGGCAGGATTATGACTGAGAGACTGAAACAAACAACCGCTCATTTATTCAGTGTTCAATTCCTCACTTTAATGCTTTAAAATGTGTGATGTTCCTGAACAGTGAAATGAGAGAGAGTCACAAGAGTCTGTCTCCTTCTGTTTCAATGCTATTACAATTTCTATTGAATAGTAAATAGGGGACCTCCAGATTACTTAAATTTATTTAAATTTTTATTTTAATTATTTTTTTTTTCTAGACCTGGAAAAGTGGTGTAAATGAATAAAACCTTAAAACACAATGGGCATTTTTTATGCCAAATTATAACATTTTTATTGAGTATTTTATCGGGTAAAATATTGTTGTGGACAATGGGGGGCCATGGAGTCAATTATAATGGTGATATGAAATTTTCATAGTTTCATCTCTAGTAATTATGCACTAAAACAACTATAGTTATGTGTAGACAAGTACTTTTTTCCATAAAGAACTGTATTCTTTGATTCTGTTCTTTCTCTGACATTGAAGGGTGATGTGTTTACAAAACTCTTCCAGGTGTATATCAGTTTGGATTTTTGTTAATTTGAGAGTTATGATACATTATTTAAGAGATTCAACTATTGTATAACATGAGTAGCTCTCGACTACTTTCATTTTTAAAAAGTAGCACTCAGATGAAATAAGGTTGTGTTCTTAACTCTTTCCCTGACAGCATTTTTTTTTTTAAAGTAGCTAGCCAGCGGCAGCATTTTTGAAACATTAAACAGCATTATATTTGTTGATCGTGTTAATTTACGTCAGAAATGCTTCTATCGTTTGTTTCTGCTTCTTCATCTGTGTTTTGATCAGGAGATTCTGTATTCTTTCAGAAGATGCGTAATAGCGCCCCCTACCATATAACTGCAGTGAAAACATGGATTTCCTGAAAATCCCATCATGGCAGGGAAAGAGTTAACTTAAAGGGATAGTTCACCCAAAAATAAAAATTATCCCATGATTTCCTCTTTCTCAAGTCATCCTTGGTGTTTATGACTATCTTCTTTCAGACGAACACAATCAGAGATATATTTAACAATATCCTGGCTCTTCTAAGCTTTACAATGGTAGTGAACAGGAGGAGTGATTTGAAGCCCTTGAAAGTGTCATCCATCATCATAAAAATAATCCATACGGCTCTAACCCAACACAAAACTTATTGATGAATGTGGAAGGACAGAGGATAGAGCAAAACAAAACACCGGTCACGAATTAGAAGTCTAAAACGAGAAATGTTAAAGAGAAATGTCTGAAGATTTCGATATAAGAGAAGAGGAGCTTGAGTTTGTTGCACAGACCTATTTGTTTGAGAGGCGTTTAAGCTTACGATACTGCGTCATACTTCGTGTCACGGGTTACTCTTGTCGCACAAGTTGTCTTTATCAGTATGCGTGCGGTCATCTGGTGGAAGCTAGTTATTACAGTTAATAAAGTTTTAAATATGGATATTTTTCTTGCAAAAACCCATCATTTCGCTTCAGAAGGCCTGTATTAACCCCTGGAGTCTTATGGATTATTTTATGATGGATGGATGCATTTATTTTGGGCTTCAAAATCACGCCCCCCATTCACTCCCATTATAAAGTCTGGAAGAGCCAGGGTATTTTAAAATATATCTCAGATTGTGTTCGTCTGAAAGACGATAGTCATATACACCTTAGGATGACTTTCAGAGTGAGTAAATCATGGGATCATTTTAATTTTTGGGTGAATTTTCCTTTTGACTTGTGAAAGTGTGAAACTAACTATTTTCAACTCTAAACACTAACTCTATCAACATATTCAATCTCTCTCTCTCTCTCTCTCTCTCTCTCTCTCTCCAGACTTTTGCCAAATTAAACCCTAAACTACAGCCAATGGTTGATTTGATCAAGGCCAATCGTGCCAAATGGGAAGAGCTGCACCACAGACACCAGCGCAGCCAGGAAACCACCAGCTCTGGTAGTCCATGTAGCGTTGACGACACCACAACCAGCTGCAGCTGCGCAGGCATCAGCGACGGCAGCCCCTTCCATTCTGTGAGCTAACTAGGGGAAACTATGGCCGGTTTGCCACGCTTCTCTCTGACCCGCAGCAATGCAGACGGAAGGAGTTTTGACCTCTGCTGCATGCTTCAGACCAGCAGCCATTACCTCACCAGTGCCCTCTATAGGGCATTTGCTCAGTCTGTGAGCACTTCAGGCAAATGCGACTGAGTTTGCGTTCGTCTCCACAGTGCAAAGACTGCACGTTTAGCTAGCAATGACTCGTTAATGTGGAGAATCTTAGGGATGTGTTTACGCCCAGGAAGCTACTTTAGGGCTAGCATGCTAACTTAGAGACTCTACCGTGTGTGTAAGCTACTTTCAACAGGGACTGTTTGAGGAGGATTGCCGCCATTTAAAAAGGTATTATAGTGTATTTTTCCCTTTGTAGCTTTGATGATGTTGAATGAGCACATATCCTGAGCACTGGAGCTCGGTTCTGTACTGTGCATATGTCATGTGAAGGAATGACTAATGCAGGATTTGACTGTATTTTTTGCCTTTGTAGTTTTAGCTGATGTATTTATTCCAGGATCAGGGGTTTGTGGAGCCGCGGGGCTCTTGGCAATGCTTGCAATGCAAATCCACTCCAGCGCTGTACTCTGTGCCTTGGTAAAACCCCATGATAATGCATGCATCGACATCATGTTTCTTTCTAGATTATCATGGATATTTCCTTAAGTCTTGGGCCTGTTTCACATCATGCAGGTATGCAATGGCAGACATCATGAAAGTACTGTCATTTACTCACACTTGCGATGTTCCAACCTTGTTGAAAAAAACGGCATATGCTGGGTAGGTATGTTTTGAAGCATGGCAGCTGGTTTGAGCTGGTTTATGCTGGCCCTTAGTTGGTTATAAGCTGGATCTGGTTGCTTAGGACCAGCTCATGACTAACTAATGACCAGCATAAACCAGCTCAAACCAACTGCCATGCTTCAGAAGGACACAAAAGCACCCTAAAGGCTCATTCACTCAAGAATGATAACTATTTTAGCCTACACACCAGTGGATGATATTGTTCTGTTTATTCTAAGTGTGCTGCAGTTGTGTCTTCTTTCGCTTAAGCAGGATGGATTCTGATTGGCTGTCAAAGTTTTTATCGTTCATCACCTGGAGAAAAAAAAAAATTCTGAAAGTGATTCCAACAATATTGTTTCTCTGTGCCATTATCATTATAGTTGTGGTGTGGACTCTGCTATTCTTTTATAATTAGAACGATTTTTACCACTATATCTTCACGGTTATTGTTATAGTCATTGGTATAAACAGGCCTTAAAGGGATAGTTCACCCAAAAAAGAAAATTATCCCATGATTTACTCACCTTCAAGCCATCCTAGGTGTATATGACTATCTTCTTTCACACAAGTCTAAAACGAGATATTTTAAAGAGAAATGTCAGAGGATTTCGATATAAGAGAAGAGGAGCTTGAGTTTGTTGCACAGCCATGTTTGAGTCTAAGCTTACGATACTCCTACATCATACATTGCGTCACGGGTTGCTCATTTGGCGCGAGCTGACTACATTTCTGAAGCCATTCAATAGCTTTGTGTGGGTAAACAGACCAAATCCAAATGATTTAAGAAGTTTATTGCTGTAGTTTTAATTACTTTTTGGATGTAAATGTGATGCCTCTCCTCACGTAAATTATATTTCATGATGATAAAGTTGATATTAATTCTGACCGGCCAACTGCCTGCCAATAACCATTTCATAAATTATGGCAGTTATTAAAGGAAATACTTAATATAGTAACCCGGAAATACAGAGCCACAATTCTATAATGTACTATATGTAGAAGAAACATTGTCAGTGTGCTGTAGTACTTATGCTGGAGTGAAACAGGCCTTAGATTCCCTGGTTGTTTTAACCTCATGAAGCAGCTCAGACTAGGGCTGCATCTGAAATCACATACTTCCCTACTATATAGTAGGCAAAATACAGTATGTGAAACGAGTACTATGTCCAAATTCACAGTATTTATAAATCGTCCCCGGATGACCTACTACTTCCTGCGGGATTCTGAAGTGCACATACGGCGGACACTTTACTGTACCATGAGGCCATAGGAGAGGATTTGTGGATGACAGTGGAACGACGCAGCTGCCGCCATTAGTAGGTCACATGATAATGACAACATGGCGGACATAGTACATCTGGAATTTATACTACACATTCATACTATATAGAACATACTTTTTTCACTAGGTAGTTACTCAAAATAAGTACCTACTCAATAGAGTATGTGATTTCAGACGCAGCCATGGTGCGAGAGAGCAATTATGTTTGAGCTCTTCATCAGCCTCTCATCTGTGTGTACTGGATTACCTCAAACTTTACTCATCACAGGAACCTGGAGAACCTGGAGAAAGATCGGCAGATTTCCACAGACGTTCTGCACATCTTCCACCACCTTGCATGTTTGGTTATTAAATATTTTGGCAAATTTTCAGCTACTATAGAAGTGCATTACTCTCTTCCACAGACAGAAAATGTGGGGGAAAATGTCTGCAGATTGCATCTGGGTCTACTACTTCTAACTTCAGACTGCTTTTGTCAGTCACCTTTTTTCATTAGTGATCTTGTGAAATTGTCAGTCTAATCTGAGACATGTATGTGCCTTTACTAAGTAAAAAAAAAAAAAATCTTCTTCGCTACACACAAGCATTCATTTCATTCTGTTCTCATCCTCTCTACCAGCTGGATGAATCTCACAAAACCTGTCAAGAACATGTCCAGTCATATATTTTACTCCAAAAGGGAGAAATAAGAAAGCCTATATTTGCATAAAGGATCATTTAGGACCTTTAAGATTTTTGGCATCACAACATTTTCTTGACAAGCACAATGTGTCCAAAGGTTGTACTTTTGATTTTGTTTGTAATTCTCAATTTTTTTGATGATTTCATTTAGATTCTCATTATAATACAATTATAAGAATCATCCTGTCACATTTATTATTGTGTTCTATATATTTAATATGAATACTTGATAATATACAACAACAATAATATAGTAATTACAGTAATGTTTTTTTTTTTTTTTAATTTCCTCATGATCAGTGATTCACTTTTAAATTTCTTTGTGAGATTTATCAATATACAATAGATCAGTACCTTGGAAATTTACCAGCGTTACATCAGAAATTTGTGCCATCCAGTTGGTTTCTGGAGATTTTATATTCATTAACACATTCATTCATGTAAATGTAATGCTTTTTCCTTTAGTTACACTTGTCATCATAATTCAGGATGTCTAAGTCCACATTTGAGGTTTATGTATGACATACAAAAGTTCACAGTTGGAGAAAAACTAAATATCTTTAAATCTAAATGCGAAATTCTCAACACAAACCTGCCAGGAGGGTAACAAAAGGATGCTTATCATCCGGTCTCTGGATTTCCTTAGTGGAGGGGACTATACCATAGTATTTTTGAAAAGAAAAAAAAAAAATTGGATGGACTGGTTGTAGGGAGCGACTTGTGAGCTGGCTTTCTAAGCTAAATTCACATAAGATGTAATTACACAAGTTTTTAAGTTGTTGTTTATCCATTTACTGTGATCAAATATGTACTATGCTAAAATCAGCACTTCCAACACTCTTAAAAGAAAAGGTTCGAGAACCTTAAAGGGTTCCGTCAGGCGCTTCATATATAGAACCTTTTAGGAGATTCATTTTATGGATTCATTTTTAATTAATTCATTTAGTTTTAATTCATTATTATTTCGATTAAAGGGGTCATGAACTGGATTTTTAAAAAATATTTTAATATGTTCCTTGAGGTTCACTTATAATGTTAGCACATACACAAAAAAAAAAAAAATCTACCTTCATTCTGACCCTTTGTCTGAAATTATTTTTAAGGCACAGCTCATTTAAAGGGATAGTTCACCCAAAAATGACTAAATTCTGTCATCATTTACTCCCCCTCAAGTTGTTCCAAACCTGTATAAATTTCTTTGCTCTGCAGAACACAAAGAAAAATCTGTCTGGTTACAAACATTCTTCCAAATATCTTCCTTTGTGTACTGCAGAACAAATTTATACAGGTTTGGAACAACTTGAGGGGGAGTAAATGATGACAGAATTTAGTCATTTTTGGATGAACTATCCGTTTAAAGGAGCTGTGCCTTAAAAACTGATCATTTCAGACAAAGGGTCAGAATAAAGGTAATTTTGGGTGAACTATCCCTTTAAGTCTTGTCAGTAAATGACCATTGTTATGATTGGCTAACATCATTATAGGAAACAGCATCAATACCCACTCACTATTGCATATAAGTGTTTTGAAAATATTATCTAAATAAAACCGTCATTTACAGACAAATCATTATGAAATCATTTACTTACGGTTTGTGATGGAGCTGCTGTCAGATCAAACACAGTCGGCTGCTTCATCTTTCATCAGAGTTTTTTTGTGAACTCTCCATTACACTGTGCCTCGCTGACAAAACAAAATGCTCTGAACAAACATAATGATCCAGGACGGGTTCATTCCCTGTACAGCCGCTATTTCATTGTCCCCGAGATGGATGGTGGCCTCAGGCCCATTCTCGATCATTCATGAGACGGCCCTTCAGAATGCTGACTATCAAACAAATCCTCACGCAAATTCGATGATTGGTTTATTTCTGTGGATCTGAAAGATGCCTACTTTCACATCCAGATAGCCCCCAATCACAGATCGTTCTCGAGATTCGTGTTCAAGGGGTTGGCTTACCAATATACAGTCCTTCCTTTTGGACTATCACTAGCTCTGTGTACTTTGACAAAGTGTGTAGACGCGTCTCTTTCCCCTCTGAGGCAGACATGAATTTGCATCCTAAATGATCTTGACAATTGGCTTCTTATAGCCCAATTAGAACAGGAGCTATGCACCCACAGATCCCTGCTCATCAGTCACCTGCACGACTTGGGTTTCAGGGTCAACTCTGGCAAGAGCTCGTTGCCTCCCAGCCAATGGATTTCATTCCTAGGAGCAGTCTTCAACTCAGCCCAAATGAAGGCTTGGCTCTCTCAGGAGCATGCCTTAAAGATCAGGAGCATGGTGGCCTCATTCAAAGCAGAGACCTACCACACCCTTAAGAGGTTTCAGAAGCTCCTAGACCTCATGCCAGCAGCTTCTTCAGTCATTCAGCTAGGATTGCTCGACATGCGTCCACTCCAGCTCTGATTGAAAGGCCTTGTCCCAGCCCATGCATGGTGCACAGGCCGGCACATTCTCAAGGTCACCCACGGCTGTGTCAGAGCCCTGGTCCCTTGTAAATTGCCACGCTTTTACCAAAATGGGGTGCTGCTGGTTGTGACAAATGCTTTCAAGACAGGCTGGGGTGCCCTGAGCGACGGCAGAATAGCCTTTGGCTCATGGTCGACCCCTATGTCAAACTGGCACATCAACCGCCTGGAAATGATGGTGGTAATTCTGGTCTTCAAGGAGTTCCAGCCGGAACTCAGAGGTCATCATGTCCTGGTTCACTCAGACAGCAGGATGGTGGTTGCCTTCATAAACCACCAAGGAGGTCTCAGGTCTCACCCTCTATACAGACTGGCAAACCGTCTTTTCCTATGAGCACAGAGGGACCTCCACTCAGTGAGGGCGGTTCACGTGCCAGGCTCCTCAAACGTGGGACCGGGCAGA
The DNA here is from genome assembly GCF_024489055.1 of Chanodichthys erythropterus. Lineage (NCBI taxonomy): Eukaryota > Metazoa > Chordata > Actinopteri > Cypriniformes > Xenocyprididae > Chanodichthys > Chanodichthys erythropterus. The sequence goes on from NC_090234.1 coordinate 6,647,072, forward strand.
CATGTTGTCAAACGTGGGTCCTCCCCAAGGTGGTCAAAGTGATATGGCGCACCTTCGCTCAGGTGGATGTGGACCTCTTTGTGATGAAAGAAAACTCCCACTGCCAAATTTATTTCTCAAAGGAAATGGACGCATTGGCTTTGAAATGGCCACGTTGGCGCCTTTATGCCTTCCCTCCTGTAGCCCTGACCCCGCAGGTCATGAGTCAGATACGGGAAGAAGTATGTTCTGTTCTTGTGGCACCATGCTGGCAGAATCAGCCATGGTTCCCAGAATTAGTACAGCTACTGTCAGTAGCTCCATGGCCCATACCGCTGAGGAAAGACCTCCTCTCCCAAGTGGGAGGGACAATCTGGCACCCCCAACTGAAGTTGTGGGACCTGCATGTTAGGCCCCTCGATGGGAGCCATCAGGTCTTTCCCAAGAGGTCATGAGAACAATCTCAGAAGCAAGGGCCCCTCCTACAAGGTGCCTTTACTCCAAGATTGGTCCATTTTCTCAAGCTGGTGCCTAGCTCGGAAAAAAGACCCTGGCGAATACAATGCCGTGTCAGTTCTCACATTCCTGCAGGAGCTGCAGGACAGTGTGCGCACCCCCTCCACACTCAAAGTTTATGTGGCGGCCATCGTGGCCAATCACACCCTGATAGCCGGCCTTTCGATTGGGAAACATGACTTGGTCGTTAAGTCAAACAAGTTGGAGACTTGCAGGCTCTGTCTGTGGATCCTTCATGCCTTAAATTTGGCCCTAATGACAAGAAAGTGGTCCTTAGGTCAAGGAAAGGCTATGTGCCAAAAGTGCTTTCCACCCCATTTAGAACGCAGGTGATAGCGCTGTTCGCTCTTCCGCTCACAGAAATGGAGCAGGCACCTCTCCCTCTGTGTCTCGTCAGGGCTCTTATGGTGTACAGTATATTGAGCGCTCTGGCCAATATCTGTAATCAGAAGAGCTGTTTGTCTGAGCAGCTTTCCAGATGGATTGTTGATGCGATAGCGCTGGCTTACAAGTCCATGGACTTGTTGTGCAACTTGGGAGTTAGGGCACACTCCACCAGAGGGATGGCCTGCTCTTGGGAGTGGTCCAGTGGAGTCTCTATCGTGGACATCTGTGTGGTGGCAGGCTGGTCCTCCCCTTCCACCATCACCAGATTCTATATCCTTGGACATCCCTGCTCTTCAAGCATGGGTGTTGTCAGTCTAAGACGCTTATGGACTATGTAGCAGGCTCCGGCTATGGTCTGAGCCTCTTCCTATGCAGCTGGTTTAAGGGCCCCTCAATTTAGCGCCCCCTAGCTGTTGGCTCGCAGAGTGACTTCCGTTCTGCGCTTGTAGCACGGCGCCATTGGATTAAGTTCCCCATAAGCGTCAGCTTAAATGCAGATGCAAAGCGAGTGAACAATATCAAAAGGGAACGTTTTAGGTTACTCACATAATCATGGTTCCCTGAGATAATGGACCACGTAGTCATTATAATGGGTTCCACTTGCTTTTGCCGTGACGCTCACATCCAGTGTAGGCAAGCGTCAACTGATAAGGGACTGAAGGCCAGTGGGCGGGGCCTATGGTGCGATGCTGTAAAACTTTATCGATGTCTTGCTTTGGAGGCAGTCGTATGCAAATGTATTTGCATGTGTGACATCACAGCTTGATTACATTTGTTTATAATGCTTTGTTTATAATGAGGACATTTTAAGCTATGAAAATTGTAGGATGTTTTAATGGTACAAAGAACGTATATGTCAAAAGATCAAGGCAAGTTTAATGTCTCATGTCATGACCCCTTTAAATTGTATGAATTAAACAGCTTGCAAACATAGGCTACTTTGTGAACAGAACAAAATGAAATAACCTGTTCAACATGAAAGTATTATGCAATCATTCAGGACATTTCTCCTTATATAGAACCTTTTTGCCATAAAGAGTTCTTTAAAATTAAGTCAAGAACTCTAGGAGTTCTACACAGAACCCCACTGGACCTTTTATTTTTTCTAAAATTGAAGTCTCCCTCCACCTAAGAAAACTTTTTGAGGGCAGCTATAGTCCACAATTAACAACAAATATTTAATTGGATCAGAATCGTGTTTTCTTCCCTGTCTCGTGCTCCTTTGTGTCCTGAAGTGGACTCTGATTTGTGTAATATGTGACTGCACTTTAATTATTGTGTAGTGGTTTAGAAAGCCTTCTTGTGCTGCTAAAAGTCCACATGCTCTTGGGAAATTAAAGATAAAATGCCAATTGATGGAGAGTAAAATTGAGTTGCATGAAGAAGTGTCTGCTTCAGAGATGAACAGTTAGCTGTAATGAGATTCATCTGTAATTCATTATTCAGTACTTGATTTAATGTACTGTACCTGCATGAAACCAGCTGTTGCATCACAGTGGGGAGGAATACCTTCATATTGTGTAATTGCATTATTCAGAATGTTTTACGTTATTCCGAATGATTTCCTGGGGGATTGGTTACTGCTATTACCACTGTTTGACTCTTCTCTGGGGCATTATGTAAGTGATGAGGCTGTCTTGAATTGTCTTGTTCTCTTGGTTCAGCTCTCCTTGTGTCTGGCAGAGATTTCTGGAGAATCCTAAAGCATGATTTCTGAAAGTGTAAAGTGTCCGATTCAAATAAACGTGCTGCTAGTAATAATGAGTTGGAGATTTCTGCGAGTAGTTTGGAAAATTCAGGTGTAATCTACACGCAGTTTTACGTTGTCTATAGAACTTCTGTAGCTCCGCCCCTTTTCAGCGCTGTGCTAATTGTGTTCTGTCTTCCGGTTTGTATTTCCACAGCATGAAGGTAAGATCTTACGGATTTATGAATGAACCGCTCGTTTTAAAATCTTCCCGGTCTGACTGACATTTGTTATACCCGCTTCAAACATTACAATGCTCACGATAACTTTCATTAACTCTTCACCAGCTAATTACTCCTCGACAGTGATGCCATAGAAATATAGATCTACCGCTAAAACGGAAGTTTAAAGACAAAATGCTAAAATTGTTTCTCTAGCGCAGGGTCTATAAAGAAGCAGATTTGAGCTCATCTATAAACCTGTAAAAACAGAACTACCCTGAGCTCTGAGGTCACTGCTAAGCAAATCATTCTGTTAATAATTTAAAATGGCAGTTTTTTTTTATTAAATCATTTGCATGCTTCAACGGGTGAGTATTTTGTTGATGTTCTGTTGCTCAGATCACAGTTTGTAATGTGATTCATCTCTGAGCTGATTGGTTTGTTACATAGCAGCCTCTAAGCTGGAAATGAATCAAATATACTTCTGAAAGCAAGGCTGTGATAAAAGTGCGGCACTACAGCACTGCTCATTTTAGATGTCTCACTAACCTGACACACATAATTCGGGTCATGAAGCACAAATTAGTTCAGTTCATTAGTCAGGTGTGATCTGCTGTTACATAAGGAGAAACATCCCAAATGTGCTCAGGGTCTCAGCACTGTTCAAATACAGACAGAAGCCACTCAACAGTGACACCCTGTGGTTACATGCATTTGTGCACCCAGGTAAAAATAAAGTACACTTGAAGCACTAAAAATATATTACTAGTGTACTAGTTATAAGAACACTTTTCCAACTGTGGCACTTAAGTACACTTAATATAAATGTACTAATTAGCACTAACACTAAAATCGATTTTAAGTGTAGTCGGATGATGTAAACCAAATATACAGAAGTGTTTTATAAGTGTATATGAACGCTTTACAGTATAAAATTTTAGTGGATTTTGATATATACTATCATTAAGTTCTATTTTAATGGATTTTCATGAAAAATACAGTATTAATTACAAGTAAAACACCATTAACATATACTTAAAAGGAATATTAACAGTTTCAGTATATTTAAGTGTATGGAAGATGGGTTCAAGTGTACTACAAGTGGTAACATAATAGCTACATTTTTTAAATACAGAGATAGTGTGTTAAAAGCACATTTTAGTTCATATTTCATGGTCTCAAAATAGCACAGTTGAGTACACTTAGATGTTCTTAAGATTATCTTAAAAAGCACTAAAGAAGAATTTTTAGTATATTAAGTACAAAATTAGTGCACGAAAATAGAGCACTTTAAGTACATATGGAAGAGTACACTCTAAAAAAATACCCAGCGATTGGGTTGTTTTGACCAAGTTGTTGGGTTGAATCTTAAACCCAACCTGCTGGGTAGATTTATTTAACTCAACTAATGTTTAAAAATTATTTTATTGATCACTTAAAATGAACCCAAAATAGGTTGGAAATTAACATTTATTCATATGTTTAATTAATAATAATTAAATAATAAACATGTATTAAATTGCTTTTTAATGAATGTTCACCTTTTGATATTATTGTTGCCTCTAGTAATTATGTGTCTGATTTTTAATTTCCAACATATTTTGGGCTCATTTTAAACCAGACATATAGTCATTTTTAAACAATAGTTGAGTTAAATAAAACTACCCAGCAGGTTGGGTCAAACATTTAACCCAACCACTGGGTTTGTCCATATTTAACCCAACTTGGGTTGTTTTTAACCCAGCATTTTTTAGAGTGTACTGAAATAACTTTTTTTTTTTTTTTTCACCTGGGCACATTACACAATGATCTGACTGCACCTGAAAGCCTTTTACAGAAACTGAGTGTCCATAGATTAAAATAATATAAAATAACATCCACATGCATCTGATTAACAATCAGTCAGAGCTATAGAAATGTATCTTCTTATTTAGTAAAGCTTCATATTGCAAGTTGGTTACTACAACCCCCTATAACTGTTCACCAGATACACCCATTTTTGTCTTTTTATTCTGGTAAAATAGTCAAAACATGTTCATGATCTTTCTCAGGGGCCTGTACATGCTGCCTGTCTAATAAAATGCTCTCTAGACATCCTGCAAATCTTGTTTTAACAGGAAATCACATTCAGCAAACCATTTTGTTCAGCCTTTAAGCATGATGAGATCATTGTAACACACAGCATGAAGTAACTCTTTAAAAGTGAAATAATACAAATTTAAAAAATGCCTATTTTTTTCGTACAATCATAGCCTCCAACTCATTACACATTGTTCATAAATTGTTAAAATTTCATACCCGCATCTTGAGTGTAAAGAGTGTAGATGAGAGGAATGATAATATTTTTGATTTAACAACATTTTAATAAATAGTGTGTCCTCAATATTTTTTAGTATGTCACTCTTTTCACAATATACTGTTCTCTTGTACCTTGTTTAAACTATACTGACTATAATTTAATAAAAGAGCATGTGTGAAACATTAAACAAGGGCTGTGTCCAAAATCGCCCCCTATACACTCGTTCCCTCATTACTACAGTTCACTTGAGGGAGTGAATGAGAGCGAGTGAGTGAATTCAGACACCGAGTGAACCGCTTTTTCAAAGTTTGTGCTTGCTGTTTAATAATCATTTAAAACTTCCAGTAAGGTTTTGGACACCACTACAAATGGCTGTCCCTTCAAATTAGTGCCCTATTTAAGGGTATAGGATTTTGGACACAGCCATTTATTTATAGAATGCTACATCTTTGTCATCTAAGAAATAAAGTTATTTTGCATGGCAACAGTTTGGCAGAATATAATGAGTAGGGGAAAATGTTAGGTCACCTCTGGTTCGTTCGCCACTGTGGAAATGAAAGATGAAGACTGTGGGCTTTTCTAGGCTGTGTGGATGTCTACTAGTACACATTTATGCCAAGTGTGCTTTGCAGGAAAGGCCTCTGATTGGACAGAATCCAGCAAACCTAATACAACATTCGCAATAACGACAGAGGACAAACGATGTAAAATGTTCTGACATGTTAATTTATTGCACAAACAGCTTTGACAAAATGTACTCTTATATTAAACACATGACCAAGAAATCTGAGGAAAGACAAGGGAACTTTCATATTAAAGTCTGTTAATACGGTTGTTACGGTTGTGAAACACAAGACGTTTGATGATGAAACCATTCAGGAATCAATCCGAGGGGCAGCGAAACCTCCTCTAGATCCTTCATTTTGCGTTTCAGCAACAAAATAGTTCAGAAACAGATGGACTGATAACACATAAAGGCTCCTCTGACACTTTATAAATGGTCTAGTGTCGTTTGGGAACTGGTGAGAAGGCTCTGCTGAACATCACATCCCTGTTTGACAGGGCCGAGGAGTGGCGTCTCAGCAGCTGGGCGGGACGCCTGAAAATAAAGACCTGCCATGCTATTTGATTGTTTGTTTAGGCTTAAATGTTTTAAAAAAAAGTGCTAGCGTAGTAAAGTGAGACGTCTAAACCCTGTTAAACGGGGCACACACTACATCAATCAGTTATTCCACATTTAAACTGTTCCCATACAGCAGCAGAGTTTAGTGTCTGCACAGGCCTCCAGTTCACTCCAAAATAAAAACTCATCATTACGTCCAAACATTCATGTGTTACAAAATAATGCGGCTTTCTCTCTTCTGTGAAACACAAAAAGGCAAAGAAGGTTCATGCTGCTTTTTTCAGTACATTGATAGTGAATATTAAAAAGCGTAAAGTAACAGGAAAGTCTCTTGCACATTTTCATATGGAGTTCTGCAGAGGTGACGTCAATCCCGGAAGATTCATTCACCACTGGTTCCCTCCAGATTTTCCTGTGGGTTTTTGACAATACTTGGACGTTTTGTTCGACAGTGTAAACTGCACACACTCTCAAACCCCAAACGTTCTTATCTAGTTACTTATTACAAACATACATTTTCTAAAATAAACATAACAGCTTAAAAATGTGGGTTTCTGATAGGGGTGGATAATTTATACAAAACGTCCAAGTGTCGTAAAGTCATCCCTTCAGCATGTGCACCATGTTTGATATCAATGACGGCAAATGGCAATGTTTGTGTCTCATAAATGATCATGATGCTGCAATTTTAATGTACAGAAATGTCAATGAGATTTCAGAGCTTTGGCGATTGGGGAAGGTTTTTATGTCAATGTCAGTATGTACACATAACACTTTGACTGCTTTTTCTCCTTTTCCTGGCTACTCTGTAAATCCTTACGCATAAAATAATTGATTTTTTATATTGGTTTGATTTTTTTTTTATTTGTTTGAGAGGGACAAACTTAAACAAATTAGTTCAGTCAAATGAACTTTTATGAGTATTTAGCACTGTCTTTTTCTTTCGAGTTCACAAAACTGATATATTTTAAGTAAACTGAAATTGAGTCAATTGAAAAGTAAATGGTTTCATTGTTTTGAGTTTTATGAACTTATTTCTTTTAATTTAGACAAATTTAAATTTAACTGAAACTGGGCTGGGATTTCTATTTCCCAGCATGCTTTGCCCATATGGCACTCGAAATGTAGAGTAAATGCTAAAATTAAGTGTTATATAATTTTTTTTTTTTTTTTTTTTTTTTTTTTTTGCAAGATTAATGTTATGTGGGAGATTTAGTAGTGATTAATGTTTTACTATGCTATTAATGGGTTTTTGGAGAGTTTCCATCATGGTGACAGTGGAGCATGCGGCTTGGTTTGAGAGCAAGTATGTTAAATGTTTTAAGTTGCTGTACTCATTCAGTAAGTGCTATACCATGCTGTTGTTAAAGGTACAATATGTAATAATTTTGTCCGCTAGAGGTCGCTAGAGGCCTATTCAAAAAGGTGTAGCTTGATGACGCCAAGTTTGAGCGCAGAATCTTGGGACATGTGGTCTCCATCTCAACGGACGGTGCAAAAGAATAGGGATTGGACTGAGGAAGAAATCATGTTCATGGATGCGATTATTAACGTTACTGTAGTATGAAGCAGAGCAGGAGCGAGTGTTGTGGAGCTGAACGAGGAGCTGGAGCGATTGATCAACACACGCCTCACGAGCAGCGGGACTTTTATTATGACACAGTCGCCGGCGCCGCTTCCGCTTTTCCGGTCATGAGTATGAGGTAACGCAGCTCTGTTTATCATATTAGATACATTTGAGAGTGTTGAAAATGATGTTATAACGTTACTCTGAGCGTTCGTTCGGCGGCTGCTGTGAGACACTGTTACACACTGCAGTAAGATAGATCGATTTTACAATATCAGATTAAATGCTGGATGATTGTGTTGATAAATGGCATGCAATTAATTTTAAAACGTATTGTATGATGGAGAAAATGCTGTATTACTGTTACTAAAAATAAAGCTGCATCTGATTATGCTATGTTAGCCACTTCACAAAAGTGTTTTTCTCTGAGGCATGGTAAAGCATGAGACTCGCAAAACATCAAGAAAATTAGAGTTAAATAAGACTAAATGTGTTGAGCTATATAACAATAATTAGTTTTCTGTCTATAAATATATCAAAACAGTTGTTCCCTTGTCTATTAAAACGTGTAACATATTAAAGCGTCTTTGGTGTTTCCATGGTTTCTACAAAATAAAACCGGAAACCGAGGGTAACGCGGGTATGACGCAATTGACAGGCGACTCCTCACACGTCCCGGAGCCTTGGTTAAAACTGCAATTTTCTCACAATTTACAAATAGTTGGAAACATTTGAGATATTGTAAGTACTCAAGTGAACAAAATATATAACACTGGCCTAGTGGATTTTGGATATTTCACTGCAAAAATATTACATATTGCAACTTTAACATGTTAGCAAATTAACAAGTTAGCATTTTCTTAGTTAGCATTATCTAGTTATAGCTAGCTAAGTTTCCACTAATAAAAATGTTTACACTGAGATTACATGATATTTTTAAGTTAAATGTATGAACTGGTTTACGGAATCATTTCAATTTAAGAGCAATTCAAATGTCAGTGTACAAAAACTTACTTTTAAACTTTGAATTTCTTAACTTGAACATTTTGATGTAACCGATTGCCTCATTTTTTTTTTTTTTAATTTTGCCAGCTTATTCAGGTTTACAGTTTACCATATGTTTCCATAGCCTAGAAAAGAGCAGCATGAACATTCTTCCAAACAACTCTTTGTGTCCCACAGATTTAAAACGAGTAAATAATGACAGGATTTTCTGTTCTAAGTGAACTACTTCTTTGAAAGAAGCAATCTCCTGCATATCAAACCAAAGCATAACGGACTCTCAAAGTATAATAAACTCAGATGCATTCTGGGAAATCGACGACAGATGAACGGAGGAGGAGGAATTAAGACAGGCTTATATTTCCTCAAAGACGAATGCATACAAATCAAAAGACGTAACAGTCACATTTAATGTTTTAGATCCCAGTTCAGATCATCTCTGGCTTTTTGCATATGTTGTGTTAAAAAAATACAATTTATCGTGATGGATCTTCGGTGAACATACTCTCCAAACCGTGTAATCATGATTATATACAGGATGTACAGATGTGTGTGGCTGAAGCAAGTCTGCAGAAGAAGAGATGCTGACAGTCTTTGGCAGAAACAATTTGATGCAGATCATTCAGATGATCAAGACGAACCAAATCAGGCAGAGCACGAGCTCAAGACACAACATCTTTGTTCAAAACCCACATTACAGGTTCAGTTTCCAACAGATCGGGCTCAATACACAAACTGCACCTCTTAAAGGGGTCAATCTCACAAACACATTCCCTCCCACTAGAATCAAAAGAAAAATAATAATAAACTTTACAATAAGGTTGTGTAGATCAGTTAATGCTGAACTATTGATCCTTGTTACTTCACATTCATTCATAAAGCATTTACTAATGATATAATTAATGTTTAAAAGATGTATGTGGAAATTACCATTAAATAACAACAAATTCTGTATTAATGTCTACGGAAGAGGATTAGGGCCAAGCAATAATAACAAAATAAAACCATCTCGAGATTAAACTTGTTAAAATTCGAGAAAAAGGTCGAGATAAAATGTTGAGAATAAACTCATTAAATTACGAGAACAAATTCGTAAAATTACGAGAATAAATTCGTTAATTTAATGACTTTATTCTCAACATTTTATCTCGACTTTTTTCTCAAAATTTAACGAATTTGTTCTCGTAATTTAACAAATTTTTCTTGTAATTTAACGAGTTTATTCTCAACATTTTATCTCGACTTTTTTCTCAAAATTTAACGAATTTGTTCTCGTAATTTAACAAATTTTTCTCGTAATTTAACATCTTTTTTCTCAAAATTTATTCGAGAGTTGAGTTTATTCTCAACATTTTATCTCAACTTTTTTCTCGAAATTTAACGAATTTGTTCTCGTAATTTAACGAGTTTATTCTCAACATTTTATCTCGACTTTTTTCTCGAAATTTAACTAATTTGTTCTCGTAATTTAACGAGTTTATTCTCAACATTTTATCTCGACTTTTTTCTCGAAATTTAACGAATTTGTTCTCGTAATTTAACGAGTTTATTCTCAACATTTTATCTCGACTTTTTTCTCGAAATTTAATAACTTTAATTTAATTTAATAACTTTTTTTTTTTTTATTATTATTATTGCTTGGCCCTAATCCTCTTCCGTAAATATCAACTAAAGCATAAACTAATGTTGGTGAATAAAAAAGTGTTAAGAATAAAATTATATATATAAAAAGATGCAATATTAGAGCAATTTTCATGACAGTTAATCATACACCAAAAATGCTGGGTTAAAAACAACCCAAGTTGGGTTGAAAATAGACAAACCCAGCAGTTGGGTTAAATTTTGACCCAACATGCTGGGTAGTTTTATTTAACACAACTATTGTTTAAAAATGACTATATATCTGGCTTAAAATGAACCCAAAATAGGTTGGAGTAAAAATCAGACACATAATTACTAGAGGCAACAATAATAAAAGGTGAACATTTATTAATGAGTAATTTAATAAATGTTTATCATTTTATTATTATACTTATTAATAAATGTTCATTTCCAACCTATTTTGGGTTAATTTTAATTAAGCAATACAGTAATTTTTAAACCATCGTTAAGTTAAATAAAACTACCCAGCAGGTTGGGCAAACATTTAACCCAACCACTGGGTCAAAACAACCCAACTGCTGAGTTTGTCCGTTTTCAACCCAACTCGGGTTGTTTTTAATCCAGCATTTTTATAGTGTATTCCCCATTCTCATTACACAAATAATAATTTTTAATTAGACAGTTTTAATTACCATAATTACTTTTTTCATATTACTTTAAAGAGATTTGGTGGGAAATTGTGCATATTTTTTAGGCCCAAAAATGGATGAATGAAATACAAATGGGACATTTGTCATGAGATTCACCCCCAAAATACAACACACACAGTTTATCGAGCTGACGAATAGAAAAGGCAGAAGTACAGTAAGGAAGAGAGGATAATAAAACATTTAGTCACTCAGAAAGAGGAGTGTGAGACAGACACACACACAGACAGAAGGCACACTGCTTTAAAAAGCATAATTCAGTCGCTGCTAATGTACGAAACACAACAGTAGTGCCAGACACAGAAGCATCCAGACGTTACAGTATCAAAAACCTGTTCAACCGTGGGAAGACCGGCGAGAAATGAAGTCACGTGATCAGGAGGAGGCTTGAGCCCTGCCACCTCACTAAAGACGAGGTCAAAGGTTAAAGATGACAATAACGCAGGAGGATGGTGTTAATGAGAAACAGAGGAGTGGTTTATCGTGTTACTGTGCGCTCACACACTGAGAAAGACAGGATTATGAGGTTTAAATCAAATATGACTAGAAGGTAATAGAAAACGCATGAATATAGAGTGTTGCTGAATTACAACAGGTTTCTGTTGCCGAAAATGTTCTGAGGGTCCACAAACTCCTTCACCGACTTGAGCATGCCGAGCCCCACGCCGGATACGCTCTCTTTCATCCATTCCTTCCGGAGTTTTCCCACTGTGAGAGAGAGAGAGAGAGAGAGAGCGGGTGAGCACACGTGTGTGGCAGACAGCAGGACGCGAATGGCTCTGGTGTGCGTGCGGCTGTAAGCGCCGGATGATGAATGTTCTGGGGTGGGCGGCACTGCTGAAACGCTGAGATGTTTTGCATGATGTGATTTATGGAGAGCAGCAGACTATCAAACTCATTATGCTGCCTGTGCTCCCAGCGGAGAGAGACACTACAGCAGCTCTGATCTCTGTCTGTCTGCATGCTTCTCTCGTCTTCTGACTAAACACCACAAACTTACACCAAACATACATCCCAGTCAGCTAAATTATCACACAAATTCACCAAAAAATTATCATTAGAAACATTTTAAATAAATCAGTACCAAAGAACCTACCAAAACTACTTGTAAGTGCTATTCATAAAATATGACATGATAAAATGAAGGAATAAAATGAAAATTGCTTACTGGCCAAAGTGAAAACAACAACAACAACACATTAAAAATACAGATATTATAAATAAATAAATAAATAAATAAAAAAGCCTATATACACTTGGAAACATTTAAGCTGAGGATTAATTTCATGCTATGGCAGATAATTGGCTGATATTAATATTCTGTACCATTTTGTTAAATAAAAATAAATAAAACAAAACTAAAATGTTTTAAATGCATCCCAATATTATATTGTACAGTGTAAAAATGGATAGTAATCTTGAAATTTGCTAAAGATTACTTTGAACAGTGTTATTAAATTGTTTTGTCGAGATTAAATTATTATTATAATTAATCCATTATCATCATTAAATTATCATTATTATTACTATTATTAAATCATTATTAAATCAATATTGTTGTTTTTTTACAGATGAATTAAGTGTTAGATGACAGAAAATGTAACTATTATTATTTTTATTGTTATATAATCATAATTGTTATTATTCATTAATACATTTAATAAATCATTATATATGATTGATATATGATATGATGATATATGATATGATAGATGATATGAGATACGAGACATGATATGAGATATGATGTGAGATATATGATATGATGTGATCATATATATCATATCATTAATCATAAAATATCATATATGATATATGATGATAGTCCCTAGATATAATTCACACCTTTGTGTTTCTATAAAATGTAGTATAATTAAAATAATCTGAAATTATAATCATATAATATGATATTTAATGATTATCCATTATAATTATTATTACTACTACTATTAATCCATTATTAGTACTACAGTTGTTACATAATCGTTTTCAATCATTATTATTAAATCATTAATATATGTTTTTAAAGATGATTAAGTGTTAGATGACGGAAAATTTAACTTATTATTGATATATAATCATTTTTATTGTTTTTATTAATTAATTATTTAATAAATCATTATATATGATATGAGATATATGAGATATATATGATATGACGTAATGATATATCATAAAATATATCATATCATATATGATACATGATATGATAGACACGATATATGAGATATGATATGATGATAGTCCCTAGATATAATTCACACCTTTATGTTTCTATAAAATTCAATATAATTAAAATAATCTGAAATTATAATAATATTATATTTAAAGTTACCCATTATTATTATTATTATTATTATTATTAATCCATTATTAGTAGTATTGTTATATAATAATCATTATTGTCATTTGTGATCATTATTAATAAATCATTAATTTGTTTTTAAAGATGAATTAAGTGTTTGATGATGGAAAATGTAACTATCTAGTCCCTAGATATTATTCACACCTTTATGTCTCATTAAATGTAATAAAATTAAAATAATCTGAGATTACAATAATATATAATAATATAATTAATAATACATTATATTATATAACAGATTATATTATAAAGTAATATAATATAATATATAATAAAAGATATAGTTATGATTTCTTTCCCATATCATTAAAACAATGTTGTGTCCTTTATGAATATTGGGTTAATAAACACCACACAGCATATTGTTAGCCGGAGCCGCAGTTTAGAGAACCTCGATGTCCTCGTCTCCCTCTCTCAGTCTGTCTCTCACACGCTTACCATGATTGATAAGCGAGCAGTCAGCATTTCGTCATAATACCTTACTGTTTGAGAAGGGGGCGGAGTTTAGGGCAAGGGCAGCTCGCTATTGGCAACACCCCAACCCGAGATTCTCTCATACATATGCAAATGAGCCTTGTGGCGACAGAGCCAGTCATCTCGCATGAAAGAACAGACGGCCGGCCCACCTAACGCACAGCGAGCCAATCACGAGCAGCACCCAGCGGCCCCTCCTCAAATCCCCAGCGGTGTATGTGTGTCTCTGCTGGGCGACAGACAGAAACAGAAGGAGGCATGACTGCATCATTGCCTCCATCACAGAGATAATTTACACATCTATCATCTCGCCACCAGCCCATATTCCCGCTCTCTCTTTCTATCACTATCCTGTCACTATTCATCTCTCATAACCACTTTCGCACAGCTGAGACATGCAAAAACTAGAGCCAGGGACAAAAGCATAGGTATGTGTGTCCAATACTGGCAGAATGGCCCAGGAGTCTGAGTGTGTTTGAGGATGATGCACTCATTTGCCCAATAACCCGGGGTCTTCACCTGCACAAACACACGCATGCTGTTCGTGTTCCCTCAGGCGTGTGTTTACACATGCTGCGCTCCGAGACTCTGGGATCAGCTCAGAAGAAATGTTTAAGCAGGTCTGCATGGTGCCAAACAAACAAACCTGAAAAACAAAACTCCTACTGCGAAGTCCAACAAGAATTTGTCGAATCCGGGTCACGGCACCAAAAAAAAGATTTGTACTTTGTAGCGGTCACATTAGTCCAAACACATCACTAAATGCTATAGACATTGGGCAGCAGAGGTGAGCGTTTTTTATTCACTTTAGTGAATCGGTTCGTTTGGCAAGTTCCTTTCAATGAACTACCTAAACAGACAAATGATTCACTGATTCATTTGAGTCAATTTGTTTTCAGTGAAATAAATGTTCAGTGGGTTCTGTTTGGGAGAATTGCTAGGTTCATTTGGACAAATTTGGACATTTGAGTTATTATTTTCACAAAGTTCTCGGAAGTCCTTCTTGATAGTGAAATAAATGTTCAGTTAGTTAGTTCAGTTCATTCGAATGAAAACACAAAAGATTCAAGGATTCATTTGAGTCATTATTTTAAAAATGTTTTTTTTTCTTTTTGCAGTGAAAAACATTCAGTTAGTTCTAATATTGAGGGATGCTAAGTTCATTTAAATTAACTGATTAACCACAATTGATTCACTGATTCATTTGAGTCATTCTTTTCCTAATTTTCTCGGAAGTCCTTCTTGATAGTGAAATAAATGTTTGGTTAGTAAGTTCAGTTCATTCGAATGAAAACACAAAAGATTCAAGGATTCATTTGAGTCATTATTTTAAAAATGTTTTTTTCTTTTTGCAGTGAAAAACATTCAGTTAGTTCTAATATTGCGGGATGAACTGATTAACCACAATTGATTCACTGATTCATTTGAGTCATTATTTTCACAATGTTCCTGGAATCCCTTCTTTTTTTGAAGTGAAAAAAATGTTCAGTTGGTTCTGTCTGCAAGGGATGCTAGGTTCATTTGGACAATTCATTTAAATTAACTGATTAAACAATTGATTCACTGATTAATCGGAGTCATTATTTTCAATGTTCCTGGAAGCCCTTCTTTTTTTTTTTTTTGTAGTGAAATAAATGTTTAGTTCTGTTTGCAAGGGATGTTAGGTTCATTTTGACAATTTAAATGAACTGATTAACCACAATTGATTCACTGATTCATTTGAGTCATTATTTTCACAATGTTCCTGGAATCCCTTCTTTTTTTGAAGTGAAAAAAATGTTCAGTTGGTTCTGTCTGCAAGGGATTCTAGGTTCATTTGGACAATTCATTTAAATGAACCACTTAAACACAATTGATTCACTGATTCATTGGAGTCATTCTTTTCACAATGTTCTCTGAAGTCCTTCCTGGTAGTGAAATAAATGTTCAGTTAGTTCCGATCATTCCAATGAAAACACAAATGATTCACTGATTCATTTGAGTCATTACTTTCAAAATATTCTAGCATGCTCTTCTTTTTGTAATGAAATAAACTTTAGTAAGTTCTGTTTGCTAGGGCTAACAAACCCATAGTGTTCAGTATTAAACTTTAATACAATGTTGTTTTATCAATGTTTACAAGATGTCACCCACCTCACAGTTCTACAGTCAAATGATTGACAAATGCTTTGCAAATTAGTTTGCCCAAATGATTCAAAAAGAGTAGTTCAGGCCATTTCCTGCCATTCTCCCCTCTCTTTAACCCTTTATCTCTAGCAGAGCAGCAAATCTATGTTATCTGTGTTCTTTTAAAGTTCAAAGGGCATATTTCTGTTGGTTTAGTTTGCTCATATGCATGTTCACATGATCAACAAAGGAACTGTGTGCGTTTGTGTTTAAAGCGAGTGGAGGTCTGGCTAATGTGTGTTTGGTTGCATTCACAGCTCTGACCTGCTGTAAACACAGGTTGGTAAACTGTGCGTTTCTCTCCTGCGCCCTCCCACCTCGCAAGCCCAGACTACATCTGTTTTTCCAGATACACACACACACACTTCATTTGTCATGCTGTGATTGTGTGTAGACAAAAGGGCCTGTCGGCAGGCAGATAGTACCGCAGTACTGCTATTAATCACAATTACAGAGAAACCCCACACACACACACACACACACACACACACACCATCAGCACGGCTTTCTTTCTTTAAGGTAGCGGTCATGAAAGTTTATGAACATCAGCTCACCATTTTCTCTGGCATTTAGTTCATCCAAAAGTTAAAAATCACCTGCGCGTCATTTCAAATCGACTATTCTCTTTTTTCTGTGAAATATAAAAGATACTATTTTGCATCTGATCTTTCCAATAAAAGATTCTTTCACAAATTTGACTGATGCGGATCTCGACTCACCGACTCAATGATCCGTTCGCAGCATTAACAGCTCACTGGAGGAGAGATCATCAGGTCTTGAATTTCATTTTATTTCTCACACAAAGGTTTTGTATGGCTACTCTTTTGATACCCTTTTTTAACTCATATTATAAGTCTTCAGAATTGCGTCTTTTGTATTCCACAGAGAAAGAAAGAAGTCATTCATGTCTGAAACGACAAAGCAGTCAGGAAACAATGTTTTTGAGTGAACTACTCCTTTAACAGCCCATATAGGACTCGACCTGTGTGCTACAGATCTGTGTGTGTGTGTGTGTGTGATTAATGAGTCTGGTGACGTTTAGCTAGCAGCAGGCGGACGGTAATGTAGATAAGTCGTGTGTTTCAGACCCAATAAACCAGGATAAACCACTGACCCCAATGCTACGATTCTCTAAGAAGCTGAATTGTCGAGTCTAGAGGCCAATTTCTGTGCATGTTTTGTTCAGTATAGCTCCAAATTATGGAAATGATTCATTTATTTCAGATGATTCACATGCTGTGTGGTGAAATTCACCTCCATGGTGGTGAGACAGACTTCCTCCATTGGCTAGAATCTCCTCCCGGGCTGCATGCTACACAACATAAGCAAAAAAAACATGTTAATTATACCTATTTAAAGCTAAAGAGAGAAAGTTGATTTGTTTTAAATTTAACAGTTTATTTCAATGAACCACTTAAACACAAATGATTCACTGATTCATTTGAGTGTTTAATTTCAAAATGTTCTTGGTTGCCCTTCTTTTTTGTAGTGAAATCAATAGTTCTGTTTGTGAGGTTCATTTGTATGCTTAATTCCAATGAACACAGAAATGATCCACTGATTCACACAAATAAACACAAATGATTCACTGATTCATTTGAGTCCTTTCTTTTCCTTTTCTTTTTTTGGAGCAAAATAAATGTTAAGTAAGTTTTATCAGCTAGGATTGCTAAGTTTATTTGGACTGTTCATTTCAATTAACCACTTAAATACAAATGATTCACTGATTCATTGAGTCTTTACTTTTAAAATGTTCCCGGTTTCCCTTCTTTTTTGTTGTGAAATAAATAGTTCTGTTTGTGAGGTTCATTTGGATGCTTAATTCCAATGAACACAGAAATGATTCACACGAATAAACACAAATGATACACTGATTAATTTGAGTTTTTTTTGCAGTGAAATAAATGTTCAGTTAGATCTATCAGCAAGGGTTGCAAGGTTCATTTGGACAGTTCATTTTACCTTCACGGGTAAATATTGAGAAATTCTGTGCTAGTTTAAAGATCGATGGCTAATCTTTAACTGTCTTGCTGTGCTTACCTCCACTTTTTCGTAGACGTGAACTGGATCACTAAGACCCCGGTAATTAAAGGCAAAATAGAAATACACACAAGCACCTGCATCATATGTCTGCGTAACTCTGAAAAGAGAAAAACCAAGATAAAAAATTAAGTTATGATGATTTCAAGTCCTTCCGGGGAAGATGACTGTCATTTTATACTGACACCTAGTGGCGTGGATGTAGCATCAGGGAACAGCAAACATTTTTGCAGAATTTACACAAAAACTAAGCATTGATTTGAAGCTCCTACAAATTAAAAGCTTTAGATAGTTACATAATGATACATCACTTAGATATTTTCCAGCAAGCTCTATAGCCATACTTCATCAATATTACACAAAAAGCGTTAAAGAATTGTACAGTCCATCTTCACAATCATGATACCAATTCACCATAAGCTACAGATATCTATATCTATAATACATGTATCGTCTGCTGTGATTTCTTTATTTGACACAGCAACTCAAAAAGTCTACATTCAAATAAAATCCAGCCTTTCCCACTGGAAATTACAACATTGTGCTGGCCATTATTGTTATGAAATATACGACCACTTCAAGAGAAATCTAATTTTGCTCAGTTTTCTAATTTTGTTCTGGTATACACACCTCTAATAACTTATTTCTGAGTGTTTGATGTTTCTATAATCAGCTATCTTAATACTTTTCCTGCTAAAGCAGATTAACGGCTGATGTGGGATCTTTTATGACTCCAGGAAAGCACAAAAAGAAAGTGAGAGATGCTGACATGCTTTCTGTCCAGGCCCTGCCTTTGTGCCCCTTGACTTTGAGACAAAGTAAGTTTAAGTTTATCTGCTTTTACAGAGGTTAAATGGCCACATCAATCATGTCACACACAGCTGGAAAGCAAAAGACAGGAAATGAATGGCTAAGAAACACTGTTCAGCCCAAAACTCCCTCTCTTTCTGTGTGTGACAGTAAAGGTGAGATCAGAATGAACGCAGAGTTCACTAAACAGCACTGCATCAAACTACACCTGGAGATTTTTACATTAACTAAAGTTAAAGGGTTATACAATAGTTGCTGCCACCAGGTTAGGGTCTTGTGGGAATTTTTTTTAGCGTGTTGCTCTTTATTAGTGCTTTGGATGGTCTTTAGCTGCTTACATATGGACAGCAAATCAAAGGTCATAAATATATACATGTGCGTGTGTGTGTGTGCGTGTACCTGCATGTGGACAGTGGAGGGAACTGTACTCCTCTCTCCTTACACTCTCTTACAATCCTCTCCTTCACATTCCTGCACAAGTCCAAAACCCTGAAAGAGAGACAAATTAAATAATATATCTCTATCTCTATATCTATATCTATATCTATCTCTCTCTATATCTATATCTATCTCTCTCTATACACTAAATAATGTCAAGAGTAGAAAGGTGTGGCCAAAAAAGAACCTAAAATAACCACTATTATTCTAAAATGTTATTACAAATAGTCGCATTTAAGTAATTAAAACTATAATGCAACACACATTGAAATATGAAAAAAAGGAGAAAAAAATCAAACAATACAAAATCACAACAAAACAACAAAATAAAAACACATAAAAACAAAACACGACAAAAACAAACCACAAACAATGCAATTAAACAAACTAAAAGACAAAAAACAAAACAAAAAAACAACTAAAACCTAAAACTAAAACACAAACAATAAACAACAAAACAAAAACTAAAACAAACAATAAACAAAAACTAAAACGTAAAACTAAAACACAAACAATAAACAAAAAAAAACAACCAAAAACTAAAAACTAAAACACAAACAACAAAAAACAAAACAAAAAACAACTTAAAAACAAACTAAACAAACACAAACAATAAACAAAAAACAAAACAGCAGAAACAAAACAAAAAACAACTAAAAACTAAAACTTAAACACAAACAATAAACAAACAAAAAACAAACTAAACAAACACAAACAATAAACAAAAAAAAACAGCAGAAACAAAACAAAAACATCACTAAACTCAAAAGTAAAACGAAAAACAAAATAAAAAACAAAACAATAAAACAACACAAAACAAAACCCAAAACAACAAGAAACCAAAACAACAAAAAACCCAAACCAAAACAAACAAAAACACACAACCCCCCCCCCCAAAACAAAAATCCTAACAAAACACAAAACAAAATCCAGAACAAAAAACAAAACCTAAAACACACACACAAAAAAACACTATTTGAGCTTCTTTGTTTAGATGTTTTTATGTGTGTTGCACACTTGACTGCTTTCAGCTCATAATCTGTGTTAGTACTAAGAGCTAAAATTACAGGTTCACATGAACTCTGAAAGTTTGTGCATCTTTGTGGAAGAGTTTTTCCTTTACTTTGTGTCCTTGTGACCTTCCCACCTCCACTAAAGCTTTCAGACAGAGACAACAACAGCAGCAAAGAGAGCGTGGAGAGCGTGGGCGACGAACAGAAAGAGCAGTGCAAGAGTGACGCCAAACCATCGCTTACCTGTCCCAGGGCACAGACGTCTCAAACGACTCTCCGATCACGTAGTAGTCCATTCCCAAATCCTGCACACACACACACATACACAGATCTTATACTAATGATGCAGAACTTCACAGTGTAATTGTTGATTTTAGTCTGCAAACTCAGGTAGACCGATAACCTGCAATTTGTTTGGGGTCTTGAGGTTATCAAGCTCTCTCTTAAGATACCCCCGCAATAAACACGACCAACAACAGTTACAAATATAGTGTTGAGTATCTGCAGACTAACATATCAGTCAGACTGAATTTTTTAAACGCTGAGAAGAAATGTGTAAAGTAAACATTAATTCAATTCCAGAGTGCATATAAAATATATATGTTCGGAGATACATGCATATGGATAATGTACAGTCTGCTGTATCATCATCTCAAAATAAACCCTGACAGGATAAACAGGACCACTGACGTAAAGCAATCAGTGATTGACCAATCACAGTCAAGTATTCTATAATAGATACATCACATGGTCTTCAATTTATGCATGAGCAGCCATTAACAGATATAGATATAATATGATTTGATGATCAAGAAACATTTATGATTATTATCAATGTTGAAAACAGTTGTGCTGCTTTAGATTTCTGTGGAAACTGTGATTTAATTTCAGGATTCACAGAAAGTTCAAAAGAACATAATTTATTTGAAATAGAATCTTTGGCCTTAATGTCAGTTTTGATCAATGTAATGTTTCCAAGTTGAATGAAAATGAATGAGTGAACTGAAATGAAAAATGAAAAAAATCCTACTGACCCTAAACTTTTGACATTACATCAAAACGATGGAAGCTTATTTCCGCCATGGAGTAATCATGAAAATAAAATAAAAGATAATTGCGACTTATGTCGCAATTCTGACTTCTTTTCTTGCAATTGTGAGTTATATTGTACGGAGGTTATAACGACATAATATCTAATTATTTCAACATAATAAGTCGTTATAACGACATAATACCTCGTTATTTCAACATAAGTCGTTATAACAACATAATATCTCGTTATTTCAACATAATAAGTCGTTATAACGACATAATATCTCGTTATTTCAACATAATAAGTCGTTATAACAACATAATATCTCGTTATTTCAAGATATTAAGTCGTTATAACGACATAATATCTCGTTATTTCAAGATATTAAGTCGTTATAACGCCATAATATCTCGTTATTTCAACATAATAAGTCGTTATAACGACATAATATCTCATTATTTCAACATAATAAGTCGTTATAACTACATAATATCTCGTTATTTCAACATAATAACTCTTCATTATCTATCAAGTATGATAAAGGACGTGCATTTGACAACGTCCCCAGTGGCGTAACGCTAAAGTATTGGACTGCCAGTTTAGCTTTTACTGCGATCGCCGCGGTTTCGAATCCGCCTTTTGCCGAGTTCGTTCTTCTCTAGTTTCACATCACATATCAAAAAAGGCATTTATCTTCAATAGAAATTAAAACAATGTTATAAAAGTGCAAATAACCTGCCTAACGAGTGTTTAATAACATTAAACGTATTTATTGGGCAGGGTTAGCAGCATGTTCGATATTAACCACTAGAGGGCAGAATAAGACAGGGAATCAATTAAAGAACGCAATAGTAATGTTGAACTACTGTTACAATTTGGTGCTCCAAAATCCCAGAGGTTTATCATGGGAATTTGCGTTCAACCCAGGCTAACCTTTATTGAGGTTAAATTTATTAGATATATATGTGATGTGAAACTAGAGAAGAACGAACTCGGCAAAAGGCGGATTCGAAACCGCGGCGATCGCAGTAAAAGCTAAACTGGCAGTCCAATACTTTAGCGTTACGCCACTGGGGACGTTGTCAAATGTACGTCCTTTATCATACTTGATAGATAATAAAGAGTTATTATGTTGAAATGACTTATTATGTCGTTATAACGACTTGTTATGTTGAAATAACGAGATATTATGTCGTTATAACGACTTATTATGTTGAAATAACGAGATATTATGTCGTTATAACGACTTGTTATGTTGAAATAACGAGATATTATGTCGTTATAACGACTTGTTATGTTGAAATAACGAGATATTATGTCGTTATAACGACTTAATATCTTGAAATAACTAGATATTATGTGGTTATAACGACTTATTATCTTGAAATAATGAGATATTATTTCGTTATAACGACTTATTATGTTGAAATAACAAGATAACTTTGATTTTTTTTCTCCCTACTAAGTTTTTTTTTTTTTTTTTTTTTACCATGCGGTTCAGGGCTTTCGTAATATTGTAAGTACAGTTCTGATGGGAAAAATACTGACTTTTATCCCCTCAGAATTGTGAGTTTATATTACACAATTCTGAGGAAAAAAAGTCACAATTTTGAGATAAAAAGTTGCAATTAGCTTTTTTATTTTTTATTCAGTGGCGGTATCTTCCATACAAAACACACATCTAGAGTTAGATACAAAAATGTATTTGTTGCATTTTGGTGTATTTTGAGGTCTGATGAAATGGAGAATAAAACCGTCTTCATAACACACCCGCAGATATGCGATCACAAACGTCAGCATGTAACCCCTCTGACCATTATCCTCTCCTGCTGCCAGTCCCCTAAAACACACACGCACACAGTAACAAAACAGAGTACAGGTCACTGGGACGTGAAGAGAAAAATCATATATTATCAGGACACTCAATGTTGCAAAAGAAAGATCATCAAGGCGTTTGTGGTCTGGTGAACATTTTCCTTATGGACACACACACACACACACACACACACACACACACACACACACACACACACACACACACACACACACACACACAGGCAATCAATAAGGTCAGCTGTGGGATTCTCCTTCTATCCATCACAATCGGCCTCTAATTAAATATTCTCAAAATCAAACCAACCTTTAATGCAGAAATCATTCAATCTGTTCACTCTTTCCTCACACACCCATCACTGCCACTGAAAGAGCCGTGATGAATGAGGGAGCATGAAAAGACAGAGACAAACGCCAGTGCTTCCGTATACAATCAGAAAGATCACTTAAGGTCAGGGGTCACGACCCTAACGACCCATGCTGGTGAAACAGTAACTCTGCTTCCATAGAGACGGCATAGATTGGAAGAACACACACAGAAACCAACGGTTTCTTACCCGAATTTGGCTGCGATGTCGTAAACTTGTTTCTCGTGCTGCAAAACCTTCCCACGATCCCCCTCAAATAAGAGTGTCGCGACACACAGGTGGTGTGGGTCGAAGCCTTTAAACTGAGAATGGTGAAGAAGAAAAAAGTACATTTGTTGTGATAATTCTTTATCATAATGTAAGAGACTTTGACATCCTCTGCCTTTAAAATGAGTTTTCATTCCTGATTTCATTTCAAGGCTGTGTGGGCAGGGGGGAAACAATATTAGCCAATAATAAGCCAATCAAATCAATGGTTGAAATTAGTCTTGTAATATTTCTTGCTTTGAATGCAGAATACTGTGACTGAACAATCAGAATGAAGTATTCCAGAGAGTGGTGTAATAGAGTGCATTAGTGCCCACCCACTTTTTTAGCAGCTTTGGTTTCTGATTTATTTTTCATTCATTTTTCCCATCGGGATTTTAAATTAGTCTTTGTTAAAGACTTATAATCCATGAAACAAGACAATCAGCTACAAGGTGAATCACAAAACTACAAACTACAAAGAAAAAAAAAAGAAAAAAATGAAAATTCTGTCATTAATTACTCACCCTCATGTCGTTCCACACCCGTAAGACCTTTGTTCATCTTCAGAACACAAATTAAGATATTTTTGATAAAATCTGCTGGCTCGGTGAGGCCTCCATTGATAGCAATAACACTCCCTTTTTCAATGCCCAGAAAGGTACTCAAAACATATTTAAAACCGTTCAGGTGACCTTAATATTATAAAGTGACGAGAATACTTTTTGTGCGCCAAAAGTAACAAAATAACGACTTTATTCAACAATATCTAATGATGGGTGATTTCAAAACACTGCTTCATGAAGCTACAAACTTTACGAATCTTTTGTTTCGAACTAGTGGTTCAGAGCGCCAAAATCACGTAATTTCAGCTGTTTGATACATGCTCTGAATCACTGATTCGAAACAAAAGATTCATAAAGCTTCGAAGCTTCATGAAGCAGTGTTTTGAAATCACCCATCACTAGATAGTTGAAAAGTCATTTTGTTATTTTTGGTGCACAAAAAATATTCTTGTCACTTTATAATATTAAAATTGAACCACTGTACTCACGTGAACTGATTTAAACATGTTTTGAGTACCTTTCTGGATCTTGAGAAGTTTGGTGACATGTCTCACTGAGCCACATTTCATCAAAAATATCTTAATTTGTGTTCTGAAGATGAATGAAGGTCTTACAGCTGTGGAAAGACATGAGGTTGAGTAACTAATGACATTATTTTCATTTTTGGGTGAACTATACCTTTAATGGCCTTTAGTGAGGGAAAGAACTACAATCCCATGAAAAGTTACTTAAATTTACATCTGAAGGAAATCTGGATACTCAGGATATAGATTGTTTTTTTTTTTTCAATCATTTTGTTAATATCATTTAAATACATGCTCTATACCTGGAAACACATTTAATTTAGCTTGTCCTCAGCATGAAATGTAAAATTGCCAAACAAAGTGTTTAAAAATGCAACAAATTCAAAAATATACATTTAAATTAAAAGGCAGAGATCTGTAATATTTCAAACAATAAAAAGTAAGTCTTGAATTATGCATAATATGAATATTTTCCATAAAAAAATGGCTATCAAAGTTGTGTTCTGACTTGCGTAAACTTCGTCAGGATTTTTTATAATTCTGAATAAATCAGGCACAGTTTTAACATGTCAACTCTGTCATCCTGGTATAATAGTTTCTGTAAATAGCTGTGGTATAAATCTTGGCATTTTGATATGTTTATTAAGCCAGCTACAACTGAGAAAGCAAACAAAATTGCTTTTTCTTATGGGGAATTCTTCTAATGTTGTTTCATGATTCTATTTACATATACTGTATATTTGGCCCCAGCTGGACCTTTGTCAACTCCGTCAGTATTGGTCAACTCTGTCAATATTGGTCAACTCCGTCAGTATTGGTCAACTCCGTCAGTATTGGTCAATACCGTCAGTATTGGTCAACACCGTCAGTATTGGTCAACACCGTCAGTATTGGTCAACACTGTCAATATTGGTCAACTCCATCAGTATTGGTCAACACCATCAGTATTGGTCAACACCATCAGTATTGGTCAACTCCGTCAGTATTTAACACCGTCATTATTGGTCAACACCATCAGTGTTGGTCAACACCATCAGTATTGGTCAACACCATCAGTATTGGTCAACACCATCAGTATTGGTCAACTCCGTCAGTATTTAACACCGTCAGTATTGGTCAACACCATCAGTATTGGTCAACACCATCAGTGTTGGTCAACACCATCAGTATTGGTCAACACCATCAGTATTTGTCAACTCAGTCAATATTCAGCACCGTCAGTACTGGTCAACACCGTCAGTATTGGTCAACTCCGTCAATATTGGTCAACAACATCAATATTGGTCAACTCCGTCAGTATTTAACACTGTCAGTGTTGGTCAACACCATCAGTATTGGTCAACACCATCAGTATTGGTCAACACCATCAGTATTGGTCAACACCATCAGTATTAAACACCGTCAGTATTGGTCAACACCATCAGTATTGGTCCACACCATCAGTATTGGTCCACAGTCAGTATTGGTCAACACCATCAGTATTGGTCAACACCATCAGTATTGGTCAACACCGTCAGTATTGGTCAACACCGTCAGTATTGGTCAACACAGTCAGTATTGGTCAACTCCGTCAGTATTGGTCAACTCCGTCAGTATTGGTCAACTCCGTCAGTATTGGTCAACTCCGTCAGTATTGGTCAACTCCGTCAGTATTGGTCAACACCGTCAGTATTTAACACCATCAGTATTGGTCAACTCCGTCAGTATTTAACACCATCAGTATTGGTCAACTCAGTCAGTATTTAACACCGTCAGTATTGGTCAACACCGTCAATATTGGTCAACACCGTCAGAATTTGTCAACACCGTCAGTATTTGTCAGCTCCATCAATATTCAGCACCGTCAGTACTGGTCAACACCGTCAGTATTGGTCAACTCCGTCAGTATTGGTCAACTCCGTCAGTATTGGTCAACTCCGTCAGTATTGGTCAACTCCGTCAGTATTGGTCAACTCCGTCAGTATTGGTCAACTCCGTCGGTATTTAACACCATCACTATTGGTCAACTCCGTCAGTATTGGTCAACACCGTCAGTATTGGTCAACACCGTCAGTATTTAACACCATCACTATTGGTCAACTCCGTCAGTATTGGTCAACTCCGTCAGTATTTAACACCATCACTATTGGTCAACACCATCAGTATTGGTCAACTCCGTCAATATTGGTCAGCACCGTCAGTATTGGTCAACTCCGTCAGTATTTAACACCATCACTATTGGTCAACTCCGTCAGTATTGGTCAACTCCGTCAGTATTTGTCAACACCGTCAGTAATGGTCAACTCCGTCAATATTTGTCAACACCATCAGTATTTGTCAACACCGTCAGTATTGGTCAACACCGTCAGTATTGGTCAACTCCGTCAGTATTGGTCAACACTGTCAATATTGGTCAACTCCATCAGTATTGGTCAACTCCATCAGTATTGGTCAACACCATCAGTATTGGTCAACACCATCAGTATTGGTCAACACCATCAGTATTGGTCAACTCCGTCAGTATTTAACACCGTCAGTATTGGTCAACACCATCAGTGTTGGTCAACACCATCAGTATTGGTCAACACCATCAGTATTGGTCAACTCCGTCAGTATTTAACACCGTCAGTATTGGTCAACACCATCAGTATTGGTCAACACCATCAGTGTTGGTCAACACCATCAGTATTGGTCAACACCATCAGTATTTGTCAACTCAGTCAATATTCAGCACCGTCAGTACTGGTCAACACCGTCAGTATTGGTCAACTCCGTCAATATTGGTCAACAACATCAATATTGGTCAACTCCGTCAGTATTTAACACTGTCAGTGTTGGTCAACACCATCAGTATTGGTCAACACCATCAGTATTGGTCAACACCATCAGTATTGGTCAACACCATCAGTATTAAACACCGTCAGTATTGGTCAACACCATCAGTATTGGTCAACACCATCAGTATTGGTCCACAGTCAGTATTGGTCAACACCATCAGTATTGGTCAACACCATCAGTATTGGTCAACACCGTCAGTATTGGTCAACACAGTCAGTATTGGTCAACACAGTCAGTATTGGTCAACTCCGTCAGTATTGGTCAACTCCGTCAGTATTGGTCAACACCGTCAGTATTTAACACCATCAGTATTGGTCAACTCCGTCAGTATTTAACACCATCAGTATTGGTCAACTCAGTCAGTATTTAACACCGTCAGTATTGGTCAACACCGTCAATATTGGTCAACACCGTCAGTATTTGTCAGCTCCATCAATATTCAGCACCGTCAGTACTGGTCAACTCCGTCAGTATTGGTCAACTCCGTCAGTATTGGTCAACTCCGTCAGTATTGGTCAACTCCGTCAGTATTGGTCAACTCCGTCAGTATTGGTCAACTCCGTCGGTAATTAACACCATCACTATTGGTCAACTCCGTCAGTATTGGTCAACACCGTCAGTATTGGTCAACACCGTCAGTATTTAACACCATCACTATTGGTCAACTCCGTCAGTATTGGTCAACTCCGTCAGTATTTAACACCATCACTATTGGTCAACACCATCAGTATTGGTCAACTCCGTCAATATTGGTCAGCACCGTCAGTATTGGTCAACTCCGTCAGTATTTAACACCATCACTATTGGTCAACTCCGTCAGTATTGGTCAACTCCGTCAGTATTTGTCAACACCGTCAGTAATGGTCAACTCCGTCAATATTTGTCAACACCATCAGTATTTGTCAACACCGTCAGTACCGGTCAACTCCGTCAGTATTGGTCAACACCATCAGTATTGGTCAACTCCGTCAATATTGGTGAACTCCGTCAATATTAGGCAACTCCGTCAATATTGGTCAACACCGTCAGTATTGGTCAACACCGTCAGTATTTAACACCATCACTATTGGTCAACTCCATCAGTATTGGTCAACACCGTCAGTAATGGTCAACACCGTCAATATTTGTCAACACCATCAGTATTGGTCAACACCGTCAGTATTGGTCAACACCGTCAGTATTGGTCAACACCATCAGTATTTGTCAACACCGTCAGTACCGGTCAACTCCGTCAGTATTTGTCAACACCATCAGTATTGGTCAACTCCGTCAATATTAGGCAACTCCGTCAATATTGGTCAACACCGTCAGTATTGGTCAACTCCGTCAATATTGGTCAACACCGTCAGTATTGGTCAACACCGTCAGTATTGGTCAACACCGTCAGTATTGGTCAACTCCGTCAATATTAGGCAACTCCGTCAATATTGGTCAACACCGTCAGTATTGGTCAACTCCGTCAATATTGGTCAACACCGTCAGTATTGGTCAACACCGTCAGTATTGGTCAACTCCGTCAGTATTTAACACCATCACTATTGGTCAACTCCGTCAGTATTGGTCAACACCGTCAGTATTGGTCAACACAGTCAGTATTGGTCAACTCCATCAGTATTGGTCAACACCATCAGTATTTGTCAACTCAGTCAATATTCAGCACCGTCAGTACTGGTCAACACCGTCAGTATTGGTCAACACCATCAGTATTGGTCAACTCCGTCAGTATTTAACACCATCAGTATTGGTCAACTCAGTCAGTATTTAACACCGTCAGTATTGGTCAACACCGTCAATATTGGTCAACACCGTCAGTATTTGTCAGCTCCATCAATATTCAGCACCGTCAGTACTGGTCAACTCCGTCAGTATTGGTCAACTCCGTCAGTATTGGTCAACTCCGTCAGTATTGGTCAACTCCGTCAGTATTGGTCAACTCCGTCAGTATTGGTCAACTCCGTCGGTATTTAACACCATCACTATTGGTCAACTCCGTCAGTATTGGTCAACACCGTCAGTATTGGTCAACACCGTCAGTATTTAACACCATCACTATTGGTCAACTCCGTCAGTATTGGTCAACTCCGTCAGTATTTAACACCATCACTATTGGTCAACACCATCAGTATTGGTCAACTCCGTCAATATTGGTCAGCACCGTCAGTATTGGTCAACTCCGTCAGTATTTAACACCATCACTATTGGTCAACTCCGTCAGTATTGGTCAACTCCGTCAGTATTTGTCAACACCGTCAGTAATGGTCAACTCCGTCAATATTTGTCAACACCATCAGTATTTGTCAACACCGTCAGTACCGGTCAACTCCGTCAGTATTGGTCAACACCATCAGTATTGGTCAACTCCGTCAATATTGGTGAACTCCGTCAATATTAGGCAACTCCGTCAATATTGGTCAACACCGTCAGTATTGGTCAACACCGTCAGTATTTAACACCATCACTATTGGTCAACTCCATCAGTATTGGTCAACACCGTCAGTAATGGTCAACACCGTCAATATTTGTCAACACCATCAGTATTGGTCAACACCGTCAGTATTGGTCAACACCGTCAGTATTGGTCAACACCATCAGTATTTGTCAACACCGTCAGTACCGGTCAACTCCGTCAGTATTTGTCAACACCATCAGTATTGGTCAACTCCGTCAATATTAGGCAACTCCGTCAATATTGGTCAACACCGTCAGTATTGGTCAACTCCGTCAATATTGGTCAACACCGTCAGTATTGGTCAACACCGTCAGTATTGGTCAACACCGTCAGTATTGGTCAACTCCGTCAATATTAGGCAACTCCGTCAATATTGGTCAACACCGTCAGTATTGGTCAACTCCGTCAATATTGGTCAACACCGTCAGTATTGGTCAACACCGTCAGTATTTAACACCATCACTATTTAACACCATCACTATTGGTCAACTCCGTCAGTATTGGTCAACACCGTCAGTATTGGTCAACACAGTCAGTATTGGTCAACTCCATCAGTATTGGTCAACACCATCAGTATTTGTCAACTCAGTCAATATTCAGCACCGTCAGTACTGGTCAACACCGTCAGTATTGGTCAACACCGTCAATATTGGTCAACACCATCAGTATTTGTCAACACCGTCAGTACCGGTCAACTCCGTCAGTATTTGTCAACACCATCAGTATTGGTCAACACCGTCAGTATTGGTCAACTCCGTCAGTATTGGTCAACACCGTCAGTATTGGTCAACACCGTCAGTATTGGTCAACTCCGTCAGTATTGGTCAACACCGTCAGTATTGGTCAACTCCATCAGTATTGGTCAACTCCATCAGTATTGGTCAACTCCATCAGTATTGGTCAACTCCATCAGTATTGGTCAACTCCATCAGTATTGGTCAACTCCATCAGTATTTAACACCATCAGTATTTGTCAACTCCGTCAGTATTTGTCAACACTTTATTATTATTAATATTAAATTATTAATAAATAATAAAAACTAACTTCTAAAACATATTTTGTCCCTTATCGTAAGAATCATTGATTATATATATATATATATAAAACAAATATATAACAAATAGAAACAATATATTTTAAGTGTATTGAATATGCAAAAAATATGCAAATATATTCAAATATTTAAGTATTTTGAGAGCACAACTTGAGTGGGTGGAGCTATCAAGATCTTTTGACGAGTTTTGCTTGTTTCAACTCTCTGATTAGTGGAATTTTCTGCACAGCAACATGGGTAATGTAGTTTTTCACCACAAATTCAGCTGTTAAATACAATTACTTTTAAAAAACGAAGTTGAAATAATGTGGGATGACATCTTCAGCAGAAGCAAATACCATGGATTAACAACCTCATAGCTCTGTCTTTAAAGGTTTATAAGTTACCATTAAAAATCAATTTCCCTATGGAGAAAATGAATCGAGTTTCACTTCCAGAACCTGACCTTTGTGCTCTATAGCAGCACTTCATTGATGTAAAACTGTATTGACACACATTCAAGCTTCTTTCTCACCTTTGTTATGTAGAATTTTTTCAACCCGTCCAAGAATGAGGTGAATATGGAGGAGACTTGTGGCTTGAGCGCATGACCTGTCAAAAACATTAAAAACATTAAATCACGCAATCATTTAGCGCTCTTTTTTCCAGGAGTTGTGTACAGTAATAAGCTTTCCGCTCGAAACAGATGACTCTCCAACTGTTCTAATGTCACCAAACATCCCTCAGTTTTGCCCCCTCAGATTTCCCAGAGGCCTTTGTGTCAGATTTATTAGCAGTGTGAACAATAGCGCAGTAATGACTGGAGACACAGAGAGGGAAAGGCCGAGAGGGAATGCGGTGAGAACGCTGCACATGAATCATCCTGATAAGAAACACCAGTAAATCTCACACACGCAGTCAGGTTCACCTCAGAACCAACACAAAATCTCAGATAAATTAAATAAACTGAAAGCTGACATGAATCTGTGTGTGAAATATATCAAACACGCTAGTCATGTCGCAGCCATGGCCTAACGGATGGCACACTAACTGATGTTGTGCTCACTTACACCTCCCGTCTCTCTCCATCACTTCCTGTCTGCTACACTCTCTCTTAGGGCTGAGCCGTATGATAATACTGTCAAATGACAGAAATGTGTCATCTGGTAGAGATTTTTCACTGCCTGGGATATATATATATTTGCATGGTTATCACTATTTATGCACAAAAATGAGTATAAACAGAGCGGGACGTGTCCCAAATAAGTCAAGATGATGATTGTTAAGTAAGGAGCCTGTTATGTAAGTGAACTAAGTTGTATGTGGATGCTGTACAATGTCGCAACTTAGTCCAACAATAAAAATGCATTAAACTGATGCATGGTTAAAGTTGTTTATACATTAGCAATAGCTTCAAATGTGCTTCATCCAATCAGAATTTAACTGAATATTTTTATATTTATGATATAATAAACAAATAATTTCTTTACTCATGTAAAATGAGTCTGAAATTTTTTGTTTCATTGTTGGGTTTGCATCCATCATAGTAGACTAATAAAATAAAGTTATGACAACACAATCCAATAAATGAAAGTACCTTTAATTTCTTTAACACAAATACTTATTTTTATTAAGTTGTGGATTTAATATGGATTTAGACATTCTCAAAGACTTTTTGTCAAGGTTTACATTTTTTTTTTTTTTTATGTTGATTTGAAGTGTCAGTTTTTGCATTCATTTTACTATAGTCAAACCTGAACACAGAGGAGGATATTTTGTTACACATAACATCAAAATTGTATAAAAATGTAACAAAAATGAACAGGTATGCTTTATCACAGCTTAATAAATGTGGGTCTGATCTGATTTCAACCTCTTATTTGAATCTTTTGGCTCAATTTTACCATAATGTTACAGCCACACCAGTGTGTATAATAGTGTGTTGTGTGTGTAAGTGAATGTGTGTTTGAGTGGGTGTGTCTGTTTTGTACTCGTGTAACCTCTTTGATGTTACCTGATGTACACTGATGTTCATTCGGTTTTTTTGTTTGTTTGTTTTTATTTACTGCTTTGTGGCTGAATTATTAATTTTATTTCACACATTTGCAAAAACGTGCTTTGTGTTATAGTTGCACTAGTTCATATATATCATTGCTGTGCACTTTTTTCTGCACAGTGGCTGAATTGTAGTTTGTACCACCAAAAGATTCTCTGAGTTTTCGTATTTTTCTGTATTTCCCATTCATTTCCTATGACAAGAGTTCAGTACATGGAAATGACATACAGTGAGTCTCAAACTCCATTGTTTCCTCCTTCTTATATAAATTTCATTTGTTTAAAAGACCTCCGAAGAACAGGTGAATCTCAACATAACACCGACTGTTACGTAACAGTCGGGATCATTAATATGTACGCCCCCAATATTTGCATATGCCAGCTCATGTTCAAGGCATTACACAAGGGCAGCCAGTATTAACGTCTGGATCTGTGCACAGCTGAATCATCTGACTAGGTAAGCAAGCAAGGAAAACAGCGAAAAATGGCAGATGGAGCGATAATAACTGACATGATCCATGATAACATGATATTTTTAGTGATATTTGTAAATTGTCTTTCTAAATGTTTCGTTAGCATGTTGCTAATGTACTGTTAAATGTGGTTAAAGTTACCATCGCTTCTTACTGTATTCACGGAGACAAGAGCCGTCACTATTTTCATTTTTAAACACTTGCAGTCTGTATAAGTCATAAACACAACTTCATTCTTTATAAATCTCTCCAACAGTGTAGCATTAGCTCATTAGCCACAGAGCACAGCCTCAAATTCATTCAGAATCAAATGTAAACTATATAACAGTATACAATACTCACATAATCCGACGCATGCATGCAGTATGCATGACGAACACTTTGTAAAGATCCATTTCGAGGGTTATATTAGCGGTGTAAACTTTGTTTATGCACTGTTTAAGGCAAGAGCAAGCTCCGGGGGCAGGGAGTGAGAGATTTAAAGGGACCGCAGCCTGAATCGGCGCATTTCTAATTATGCCCCAAAATAGGCAGTTAAAAAAATTTATTTAAAAAAATCTATGGGGTATTTTGAGCTGAAACTTCACAGACACGTTCTGGGGACACCTTAGACTTATATTACATCTTGTAAAAAACATTCGATGGCACCTTTAAAATATCGAATCACATCGATGATTTTTTTTGTGTTCACATAGCTAATGTGACAAAAGTCACCTAGTGTCATCCCATTCTGATGAAGCACAAAAAAAAAAAAAAAAAATCTATCGAAATCATAATTTGAAGAGGAACCAGAGGGGACATAAGCGGTCCATTAAAGCTTCCAGAGAGCATCAACACTCACACCTTCATAATAACACTGTACCATTCAGAGATTACAGCGCACGTGTCTGAACACACTACAACTCTCATTACCTTTTCTTCTGCTTGCGATTATAACACAAATATAAAATAAATAACAGAGCCACACTTCAGGGCTTAAAGAGTGCATGCTGCAAACCCCATTATGATTACAGAGACTGTCTTCATTAAAGAGTCGATACATCTCTCTCTCCCTCTCAAAAGTGCAGCGTCGATGAAAACACAGAGCCGCACAGGAGTTAACGAGATCCCTGGAGACGGGGGAACTTTTCCTGATATATCTGGCAACCCCTCACAAATTCCCCCACATCTCCGCATGTAACGTTATCAACCTCGGCTGCACTGTGAGCTTAATTGCTGCCAGGGCCATTTTTCATTGTTCCTGAATCGTGTGTTTGTGCATTCGCTCGCTGCTCAGCTGGTAAAATAATGATCAATTTCACTTTATACGAGGCGGCGCGAGCGGGGGTTCTCCAGAGATAAATTACACCACACCAAATTAAACCACTGGATGTAATGAATACACAAAACAACATCAAGTAATAAAAACAAAAACAAAGCTCTCAAATGCTAAATCTTCCCATTCATCTCTGTGCAGTGGATTATGAAAACAGATAACGGTCTCTAAAGCCAGACGTGGATTGATTGTGGAAACACAGACTTTGCTCTCAGTTATCCTGCGTTAGTTACATAACCAACTCATAACACTAACAGTAATGTTCAGTTATCAATAGACAGCGCATCTGGATATTATTGCACTGGATAAAGACTTTACAACTCAACAGAAATACTAAATTGTCAATTAAACATTGATGCCACTTACAGTAGCTCAATGTGTTTGTGATGTCACAAGACGGCAAAGGTTTAGCTCATGAATATTAATTAGGTTTTGTGCAAATAATTTAAAATTATGTATTGATTTGGAAATCAGATCTGTGGCAGAGCAGTTACTCATATACAAGTCAAACAGAAGTGTAAACAATAACATTAATGTTATAAATGTTTAAAATCAATTAACAAAATAACTTAACAATAACATTAAGATTCTTACACAATGATTTGAGGGAAATCAGTTTTTTTTTGCCAATTATAATGCTCAAATTTAAAATTTAAAATTATGTAATAAACCCAGTATTATTTTAATAATAATATACACTACCATTTAAAAGTTTGGGATCAGTATAATTTTTTTTTTTTTTTAAGAAAGAAATATTAGTGTTTATTAAGCAAGACGACATAACTTGATCAAAAGTTACATGTATAGTGTTAAAAAAGATTTATATTTCAAATAATTGCTGTTCTTTTGATGTCTCTATTCATCAAAGAATACAGAAAATAAAAATTTTCACAGTTTCCACTGAAATCTGAAGCAGCACAACTGTTTTCAACATTGATAATAATCATAAATGATTCTTTTGCAGCAAATCAGCATATTAGAATGATTTCTGAAGTAAATATTAATGTTATTAATATTGATTAACACTTTAATATCTTAATTAATATTAATTAATATTGTTAATTTCGTTGATGAAAATTATGACAAATTTTTCGTCAACGACATTTTTTCACGGACGAAAACTAGACGATGACTAAATAAAAATGCGTTTTGAATGACTAAAACTATGACTAAAATCTACTCTAATTTTCGTCAACGGATAAAAACGAGATGAAAATGAAAGAGGGACGATTTGGGAAGATATCCAGTCAGGACTGCTATCCTGTGTGGAAGATGCGCACATTTAAAGTGTAGTGTGCTGATCTAACCACGGGAAACGCGGTGCTGTTGCGCCCTCTACAGTCTCGTGCTGTGGCACATCTGACTGCTTCACAATTAATTAATTACAATTAATAGCGCATATTTATGCCATGCGATTGCTTATAAGCTAATGCTGATGAATTAGGACAATGTTTACTACACAATGTTTATATGGTAATATGTTTTAGACCATTGTAAGCATGCATATTTTATAACCCAAGATAAAAGAGTCACGGTGTATTTCGTGATGGTTTATAATTATTATTTTTTCCTGGTCATTATAGTTATTTCGTTTACACAATACACTGTATTTAATTTTATTTCTAATTAATTCATAGTAAACTACTGTATCTTCTGTCACAGAAAGGACTAAGAACATTATTTGACACATTATTCAATATATTTTACAAGTATAAGGGTCATTATAGTTTAAACCTAAAACCAAAGAAATATTCATTACTTGTAATAAACGTTAACTGAAATAAAAATAAATATATAAAATTGTAAACTTATTTTATCTAGTTTCTAAGCTTTAGCTTAACCTTAACCCGAGGTATGAAAATAACAGAAATAAAAACGTAATAGACATTTAAAAGCAACAACTAAAAGACATAAAGACAAACAATTACTAAAACTTTTAACAAATTACAATGAAAGCAGAAAAACTAAAAATCAAATTTAATAAACATTTCAAAAGAAAACTATAATAGTACCTCAATGATAAGTGTGTCAATCCCTGAAGAGTACTGAATTTTGCTCTTTCGTGTCTTTTTGCACTTGAACGGTCAAAAACTGTTTGAGCAAAGTAGCGTTGGGTGAACATAAACAGTTTGGGGAATATCAGATGTACCTATATCAGTGTATTGGATCTGCGTATTGTTAGAGAAATTATTACTTAATGCATTACAATTTAACAATTAGATTTTAGTCGACTAAATCTACTGTAGATTTAGTCGACTAAAACAATTTCCGATGACTAAAATATGACTAAAACTAAATGGCATTTTAGTCAAAAGACTATGACTTTAAAACTAAATCAAAATTTGCTGTCAAAATTAACACTGTCTGCCACTGTCAGTTGTGGGATTTTGTAGCTCAGTAGATAAATTAAACAGCAACTGCATATTAAATATGATTTTTTTTGGTCCAGCAATAAGTTTTTGACTTTGAAAATGACAGTTTCTAATTTGCCTTTATATAACTACAATATTTAATAACATTTAATATTCAGAAAGACACGCCTGTTGGGCTGCAGGGAGTGTTCAGTGTGTTCAGGATCATAATTATTTG
Source organism: Chanodichthys erythropterus (assembly GCF_024489055.1). Taxonomy (NCBI): domain Eukaryota; kingdom Metazoa; phylum Chordata; class Actinopteri; order Cypriniformes; family Xenocyprididae; genus Chanodichthys; species Chanodichthys erythropterus. The sequence continues at coordinate 6,684,770 of NC_090234.1, forward strand.
TGTAATTACACACTCCACACCTTTAAAAAACCATATACATGAACATGAAAGCGAGTTGCAAGACACTGTTTCTTATGTTACAGCAGTTTCCTGAGGTTTGTGTTACTGCTGAGTAAATCTCTGTCTGATCTGAGATCAGCCCACACAACACACAAGTTCAGCACTGTAACCATGACAACACACCCTGCACTCCCACGCCTCACCGTTTTCCCTTCGTTCTGGCCAGATTGCTTTGTAAAACACTTTCCGAGGATCCCAAAAATTAAACACATCACATATACTACTAAAACTAAAAGACATATGGGGTGCGTCTCAATCCGCTCCCTGGCTTCCTAGGTCATGAAAATGAATTCAGGCAATGGTAAGGACAGTAAAGGACGCTGGCTCACACACTGGGGCACTGATGACTATTTCCGGCGATGTGACAACACCCTCATTGTACATCATCACTACTGGTATTTATGAACATGTCTTCAATCTATCATAATGTTATTTAAAGTACATTATGACACTTAATGCTCGTTATATATACAAGCAACATTTCAGCTGTAAATAAACGATAAATGTTAGCTAGATTATGTTCATTACCTGCCTAGCGATGTATGTTTAAGTCTATGTGCCCTGACTAGTGAACTAAAAAAGCTGATTTTTTGAGAAGGTTCTTCTGAGACAGTGAGTTTAGTGATCCCATAAACAAAATTATGAACCTGTAAATGAGCATTATAGGACCACTTATAAATAAATGACACAATGCTATCATATGACTTCACAAGCGTTACATAAACTAATTCTGCTTTTGCAGTAGTCATTGTAAAAGAGCTGTGCGATTCCTCAAAATATCTTTTTTATTTCACAGAACAAAGAAAGTAACATGGGCTTAAGCATCTAATTAGAAGGAAAAACGCAACTCACCGAACTGAAACTGCTCGTTGTCCATTAGCCGAATGGATGCTGGAGCACATCTCTGAAACGAGAATAAAGAAATGAAATACGCTCAGACAGAAACAGATTAATAGACGGAGGCGTATAATGAGCCTCTCCTCCACTTTTATTAACATAATTATTGCTCAGCCAGTATTTTTGTTGTTGTTGTTAGGAAACACCTACAGTACAGATGATATTCCAATTAAAATATAACCCGTTTTATTTAAAGGCAGCCTTGGGCAAAGACAAACGGATGGAGGAGCAGTATAGGTCCTGAACAGCATAATCAATAATTTCATTTTAAGTTTGGATCACAGTTTGTTTATGGACTAATAAGAAGCAGTGCTGTACAGAACGCTAACACTGCGCTCATCAATAACGGCTGCATCAGCAGCAGCGCGCAGACTAATGAGAAGGCCAGATCTGAGGCCATTAGCCCGAGTCTGAGCAGAGCTCCAGGTTCACACACTGCCTCATTCAACATGCACTCTTCAATAAAGCTTCTTTACCGGCATCAGTCTTCATTTTGACAGCATTTAGTTTTAGTCATAATCTTTTGAATAAAATGCCATTTAGTTTTAGTCTAGTTTTAGTCAACTAAGGCCTGGTTTCACAGACAGTGCTTAGATTAAGCCAGGATTAGGCCTTAGTTTAATTAGGGCATTTAAGTAGCTTTTATAAATGTGCCTTGGAAAGAAAAAAAAAAAAAAAAAACATTACTGATGTGAATCTTGAGAAAAATAATGGCTCTGACATATTTCAAGATATCGCAGTACAAGTTGCTTTCAGTTGAAACAGCTCAAACATGCATTTTTCATCTGAGACTTAAGCCTTGTCTGTGAAACTGGAGGCATATATCATTACATTTTAGTCAACTGAATCTACAATAGATTAAGTCAACTAAAATCTAACAGTCAGTTAATAAGAAACAAAAAAAAGAGCAAATAAATACAACGGAATAAAGATACAGGTATAGTATTAAGGCAAGACATACTACATAATACCTACAGAAAATGAATAATCAAACGTAAAATAACGCTCGCTTGTATAAATCCTTATTAAAGATACTAAAGTTATTCAGTCAAGAGAAGTGAGTGATTTTCTCTTTATCTTTTGTTGTTTGAGTTTACATTTAGGACCCAGGCAGCAGTTTCTTAGGCTACTGTCACTTTAAGAACAAATGCACAGATCCAGTGATAAAAATCAGATTTTTTTCCCAACCATTTACTATCACATAACCGACTGTTTAAATGAATATTCACCAAAACAGGCACTTTGATGTGTATTTTTGTGCATATTTGTCCTTTCAAGCATGATAAGACATGAAAGAGAACTCAATTCAGTACTTGTGCTCTGTAAGAGAGGCGGCTTTCTGTGTGAGCGTTTCATGTATGTGCACCGTCCCAAATCGAGTTCTCTTTCACGTCTTCTTGTGCTTGGATAATTTAAAATTGCGATCTGGCGGAAGCTAGATATTTTACTTCATAACTTGTTAAATATGGATTTTTTTTTTTTACACAAACACATCACTTTGCTTCAGAAGGCCTTTATTAACCCCCCGGAGCTGTGTGGAGCACACGTTTATGATGGATGGATGGATGGATGGATGGATGGATGGATGGATGGATGCAATTTCTTCAGCTCATACTCATTGGTCCCGTTCACTGCCATTACAAAGCTTGGATGCATCAGGATATTTATTAATATAACTCTGTGTTCATCAGAAATAAGAAAGTCATATACACCTAGGATGGCTTGAGGTTGAGTAAAGGTTGGGCTAATTTTCATTTGAAAGTGAACTAATCCTTTAAAGGATTAGTTCCTAGACAAGGAATAAGGGTCTTATCTAGAGAAACCATCACTCATTTTCTTAAAAATAAATAAATAAATAAATAATATAAGTTTTAACAATACATGCTCATCTTGAACTAGCTCTCTTCTTCTTCTTCTCCATTTGAATTCCAGCAGTGTAGACACTGCTAAGTGTATTACTGTCCTCCACAGGTCAAAGTTTGAACTAATTGTTATATACTTGCACTAGCATATTGTATATGAAAATTTAGTTCAAACTTTGACCTGTGGAGGGCAGTAATACACTTAGCAGTGTCTACACTGCTGGAATTCAAATGGAGAAGAAGAAGAGAGCAAGATGAGCATTTATGGTTAAAACATATACAATTTTTAAAAACTTTTAGAAAATGAGCGATAGTTTCTCTAGATAAGACCCTTATTCCTCGTCTGGGATCGCTGTAAACTGTAATTTGGACCTTCAATCATTTGGGCTCCAGTGAAGTCCACTATATGGAGAAAAATCCTGGAATGTTTTCATCAAAAACATTAATAATTAATTTCTTTTCGACTGAATAAAGAAAGATGTGAACATCTTGGATGACATGGGGGAGAGTAAATTATCAGGAAATTTAATTAGAAAGTGAACTAATCCTTTAACACTGATCGGCATCGATGGTTCCATGAAGAAACTTTAACATGCATGGAATCTTTCCATTCCACAAACGGTTCTTTACAGTGGAAAAAGGTTATTCAGATTAAAATGTTCTTGACGCTCAATAAAAATGGTTCTTTTAAGAAATGATCACTGAAAAGTGACCCAAAATGTTTCTTCTATGGCATCACTGCAGCAAAAAAAAAAAAAAAAAACTCACAATTTGTAATACTCACACATACAGTATCTTCAAAACAATGCTTTTCTTGAAAACACATGTGATAACAGTTGTCAAATGTACAGTACATAGAGAATTCAGCACATTATATAAGGCATGGTGATTTCTTGAGCACCAGTTTAGCATATTAAAATGATTCACATTATAAAATCTGAAAACTAACAGAATATCACTATTAAATGAAGCCTGACCACAGCGGGGTCACATGTAGGCCTGTACTGACCTGTCTGGCCACCTCTCTCAGGCACGCCACACCCTGCTGGAAGTTTGGGAAGACAACAGAGCCGTACTTCTGATACTCAGGAATGGGTCGGATCTTCATTGTAACTTCAGTCACCACTCCCAGAGTTCCTAAGGAGTGAGACACATATACACCATTGGCATGTGTGTGAACAGAGGGGAGTCATGTGGTCATAAAGAGCATCACAGCAGTTTTCAAATGAGGTTTGATCTGATTCATTATTACTGTATCACACACAAGGGCTAAAAAATGTGTGCGATTTGTATTTGAATAGTCCTTAACATCAACCAAAGGATATAACAATCAGTCAGAGAGCTGTTCGCAGCACACACACACATATGAAAGGAGCCCCTGACTCTCTGCGGGAGATCTGCATGTTCATTTTCACCTGAACGCTCAAGTTTCTCCCACTACAAAAGGAAGCAAAGAGATTTACAGACTGTGCGTTCTGTGACATAAAGCAGGTCAGTATCAAACGACACACTGGGGGGAGAGCAGAGTCACCGAGGGCCCTGCGCAGCAGGCTTCCTGTCCCAAACCCGCGTGACCTCTGACCCCTGCGGGAAACCCTGTGTCTGCTGCTCTGAGTCTGGGCTTCTAGACTCATTACCGAAAGTCCAAAGCAAGTGAACATATGAATGTGTAACAGTCCTGTGGAGAGTTTATACGACCCATCATTGAGACCGTATGCTGGATGAAGCTTTATGAGCAGAACATACCTCAGCATCAAAACGCCACTCATACTCACCCTTCACTCCACATTACTGCACTAAAATGCTACAGTAAAAACCTGATTTAACTGCAAGTTGCCTTACCATATACAGTGTAAATGGTTTAACATTGTAATTTTACTTGTGTAATATGGTCAAATCTATGGTTTTTGGAAGTAAAAACTATGAATTACCATGTGATTTATAGTGAAAAACAGTAAAATTAAATGGTTTAACATCACATTATATGTAATTTCACTGTAAAATACTGTCAAATTTATGGCTTTTGGAAGTAAAATCTATGTATTACCAAATGGAGAAAAACAGTAAAAGTAACTGGTTTAACGTTGCATTTTACAGTATGTATTTTTACTGAAAAAATATGAAATACAGTATAATTAATGGTGAAAAACAGTAAAAGAAAATGGTTTAATGTTGCATTATACAGCATTTAATTTTACTTTAAAGTTTTTGGTTTTTGTAAATAAAAATGATGAATTACCATATAACTTACAGTGTCAAAACAGCAAAATTAAATAATTTAACATCACATTATATGTAATTTTACTGCAAAATACTGTCAAATTTTAGGTTTTTGAAAGTAAAAACTATGAATTACCATATGGAGAAAAACAGTAAAAGTAACTGGTTTAACGTCACATTTTACAGTATGTAATTTTACTGTAAAATGCTGTCAAATTTATGTTTTTTTGGAAATGAAAAACTATGAATTGTCATATACTTTACAGTGTAAAAACAGTTAAAATAAATGGTTTGACATCATATTATACATCATTTTACAGTAAAATACTGTCAAATTCATGGCTTTCAGAAGCACAAACTATGAATTACCATATAATTTACAGTGTAAATGCAGTAAAAGGACATTTCCTGAATGACACATCATATATGATTATATTTCAATTGTTTTGTTTCTTCTTATTTTTGTTATCAGTAATGTACATTGGATTATTTTATTACAATTTAGTTAATATTTTTGTATATTTATATACAAATACTGACCATGTTTTAAAGACATTACAATGTCTTTAAAATTTACAATGAACTGATTCATCGTTTGGTTTTCTACTGTGCCACATGTGTTATTATGGTAGTAAGTCAATTTAAGGTACAAAGCAGTTTTTGGTAGTTCAAGTATCTTCATATATTAACATTATATCACTTAATGAAATATATGTTTACAAATTTTAAAAATACCATCCCCTGAAATATTATATCTTTTGTATTGTCTTTTTTTTAACTGGATTGTGAATTTCTGGCAACAACAGGTGCCAGTTTTTTTTTTTTTCATAAATTTAACAGGATATTTTTACAGTGATCATACAACCACTGCATATAACAAGGATGGGTTCAGGTTAAATACTGAACTTCTGTTCCACTATCCTAGTACAGTACGGATATTCCTTTAAACATTAAAAAACCCGCTTTACCATCAAACACACACACCTCTGAAGATCTCCTGACTGCCGTAAAAACAACAACAATAATTCTGTCATCTGAACTTTAGCGTGTCAGAGGGGAAAAGGTGAAACGTGTCCTCCTTTAGCGGCTAAATGCCCCTGACATTACAAAGCCATTAAAGAAGCCAGATGTCCCTCATAATGGAATCATGAATGTTTAATTAATGCAGATTAATCCTGGGAAACAATCATCCTCCTACAAAGAATTCATATGAGCCGTAAAGAGCTGCAGAACATTTTGCTAAATACAATGGTTATGGCCCATTTTCATCACTTCAGGGCTTCATGAATGGCTTAATGAATTTTTAGAGAGACAAATTAATTTCCTTTGAATAAGGTTGATACTTTTAAACAGAATCATGGCACGTGAAAAATATCAAGCACATACTTCTGACCTGTTGCCCTGTCTGAGGAGAGTCTGTATGTATGCATGAGAAACATAACCACACGTCATACACTAAGCTAAAGATGTTTCTCCGCCCCCTACTGGCTAACACCTAAATATAGTCTCAGTCTCAAGTTTTATTTGAGGTAAACTACAGGTTGATTGCTAGAAGAGCTTAATTTGCTTAATTATCCATGGTATCATCTAGATGTATCTGCCTCTAAATGACACAAAATTAATTGTGGCTGGTCACTTTACATGTTGGTTTGACAGTCTCTTGCTGTATAACTGTGTGGTTACTGACTAGAGAAAAAAAAAAAATGCAGACTGGACAAGACTTTGCTCTGTGAGAGTCCCAAATAGGGCAATATGACCTTAGATAAAGTCTTTGCGTTAAAAAACTTTGCGTTACGAATCTCTCTGATAAAAATAACCGTTTTTGAAATCCTAAAATGATTTCAAATTCAGTACAAACACCCTTTAGCCTGCTTATCCCTACCAGAGACACAACGTCAGTGTGCACAATGAGAAGAGGATGCTTTGTGCTCAGTTGTGTCATCAAACTGAAGTCTGGAGAATCTGTGCCTGACCTTCAATCTAATGAATCCTTGAAGACTCATGATTAAACCTGCTTAATCCAGACAAAGAAATGCGTGTTGTCATGAATACAAAAGCACTGTGACAAGATACTTCAGACTGAGATATTCAAAGCATCTATCAGCCCAAAGCATACTTTGGTTTTCCGCGTACAGTAGAGTATGCATACAGTACATGTAAACGTCATGATCACCATAATACTTGTGTAGCCCTTTTTTCTTTCTTCTTGCTCGCGCCCATTGCTACATAGTTAAAAATGAAACCGAAATAGTCAGAATAATAACAAACTACTGGAGAACCCAACAACAGACACCCACAAGTATCTGTGTGAAGGGATTTAGAGATTTGCAGCTCTAGTTTAAATTAGCACAAAGACGTTTTTTTTTTAATCGTAACTTCTGAAAGAAATCGTATGGAAGATTGTTTCCGCTACAGAATAAAAAAAAAAAAAAAGTTAATTGTAACATTTTATCTCACAATTCTGAGAAAAAGAATTACAGAATTGCAGTTGAAAATTATAAAGTCAAAATTGTGAGATAAAAAGTCCCAATCACCTTTGTTTATTCCGTGGCAGAAATAGGCTTCCATAAATAGCGCAGACACTAGATGAGGATGAAACTTTCCAGTGTGCGTCTAAGCATGTGCGTCAAAACTGAAGTACACACCGACTGTTACGTAACAGTCTGGATCATTAATATGTACACCCCCAATATTTGCATATGCCAGCCCATGTTCAAGGCATTAGACAAGGGCAGCCAGTATTAACGTCTGGATCTGTGCACAGCTGAATCATCAGACTAGGTAAGCAAGCAAGAACAATAGTGAAAAATGGCAGATGGAGCAATAATAACTGACATGATCCATGATATCATGATATTTTTAGTGATATTTGTAAATTGTCTTTCTAAATGTTTCGTTAGCATGTTGCTAATGTACTGTTAAATGTGGTTAAAGTTACCATCGTTTCTTACTGTATTCACGGAGACAAGAGCCGTCGCTATTTTCATTTTTAAACACTTGCAGTCTGTATAATTCATAAACACAACTTTATTCTTTATAAATCTCTCCAACAGTGTGTAATGTTAGCTTTAGCCACGAAGCACTATCAAACTCATTCAGAATCAAATGTAAACATCCAAATAAATACTGTACTCACATGATCCGATGTATACATGCAGCATGCATGACGAACATCTTGTAAAGATCCATTTTGAGGGTTATATTAGCTGTGTGAACTTTGTTTATGCAATGTATTAGAGTCACAAGCTTGGGGACGGGGAGTGCGAGGATTTAAAGGGGCCGCGCTGAATCGCCGCATTTTAATGATGCCCCAAAATAGGCAGTTAAAAAAATGAATTTAAAAAATCTATGGGGTATTTTGAGCTGAAACTTCACAGACACATTCAGGGGACACCTTAGACTTATATTACATCTTGTGAAAAAGCATTCTAGGGCACCTTTAAGTTGTTTCTTTCTTCTGCTGAACACAAAAGAAGATATTTTGAAGAATATGGGTAACCAATCATTAGATGGGCCCATAATATGGGGAAAAAAATACTATGGAAGTCAATGGGGTCCAAACAACTGTTTGGTTACCCATATTCTTCAAAATATATTTTTTTGTTTACTGCAGAAAAAAAAAAAAAACCTCATACAGGTTTGGAACAACTTGAGAATGAGTAAAAGATGACAGAATTTAATTTTTTGAGGTGAACTATCCCTTTAACAGTCAAGAAAAGTCTTCTTTGAGGTGAAATATGACCCAGACGTGTTTTTGAAAGGTTTCTTGAGATTCAAGGTTTCTTGAGACATTTCAGATACATTCCTCACACACAATGTGTCCGTACCTTCTGAGCCCATTATGAAGTGATGTATGTCGGGGCCAGTGGACATGCGGGGCCCCAGACAGCTCTTCTCAATCACTCCTCTAGGGGTCACCATCTTTATATGCACCACCTGGGAACACACCAGATCACAGGTAACATGAAGGACCTACAACTTCACAAGACTGACGTGGATAAAACACATCTGAAGTGTGTGGGGTGAACTTCTGAATGAGCTTTGTATGTTTGTGTAGACATACCAGGTCCTCAATGTTGCCATAGATGTTCTTCTTCATGCCCGAGGCGCGCGTCGCCACCCAGCCGCCCAGAGAACTGAACTCCATGGAGTCCGGCTCATGGCCCGTACAGTAACCATGCTCATTCAACTACACACACAGACAAAACACAAACAACCTCAGAGATTTAGTGGACCCCTGATGGTCACTAATGCTACCATACGGGGGGGTTTGTAAGTGATTTGTATTCTTTTTGAAACACAAAGCAAACCTTAGAGGTGGATTTCACCATAAAACAAATCTGAATCTTGCTTGGGGCAACAAAAATTATATATAAAAAAACCCTGGATAAACAAAGCAGCTGGTGAACAGATGTTGAACATCATCACTGTTACAACATCATGTATTTTAGCACAGCTGGATCACTGAACTGACCAATCAGCATCCACGATGTCAGTTTCATAATAAAATGTGACTGTCAATAAAAAACAACAGCCTCACAGGAAATGCATTTCTGGATAAAGAAGCCTTATGGAGCATTACAGACGCGTTTCCTGCGGTCAGACTCTCAATATGGAGTGTGTGAGCGTGACAGCCGTATACCTGTGAGAGAGCTGATGGACTTATTGATCAGCCTCAGATAAAACACACGTTCCATGTGATTTTATTAAGCAAACCCCCGAGAGACACAAACACACTTTAATGTTCCACCATCTGTCCTGCATCCCTTCACACCAACACACACACACACACACACACAGTGATGGGCTGATTGTGATGCATCTCACACACAATACTACACCACACCAGCAGCACCAGTGCCATTTTTCGACTTTAGTTTGATGGGACCATCTGCTGTGTGTTTGTGGACAGACAGGAAGACACAAGCAAACGGCCTGATTTTACCCATCAGCATGAACATGAATGTCGGGTTTCCATGTTTTAAGGGACTTTACATAGACATAAAGATTTTTATACTGTACAAACTGTATATTCTCTCCCCTAACCCTAGCTCTACCCCTAAACCTACCCATCACTGTAAAACTTTCTGCATTTTTACATTTTCAAAAAACATCACTTAGTTTGATTTAAAAGCAGTTTTCTTCATGGGGACCAAAAATGTCCCCATAAGCTCAACAATTACTATCCTTGCAGGGACATTTAGGGAATACCTGAACCACACTCACATATACATAAATACAAAGGAAAGGGCAGAAAGCTCTTTGCTCTGCACTGAAATGTTTGTGAAATCAGTGTGTGGATCAATGACCTGTCTCTCCAGATCCTGCCCGATGATTCCAGCCTCCACATGAGCCGTTAGATTCTTCTCATCGATCCACAATATTCGGTTCTAAACAAATAGCAGAAGACAACAGGTCACTCAGGGAATCCTCTCGTTGTAACATTTGTCAGTCAAGATGAGAACTCTTTACCCATGAATAGGGTAAAATAAGGTTTCGAAAAAAAAAAAAAAAAAAAAAAAATCACATTTTTTTTTTCATTTTTATTTATTTTTGCAACCCTGTTACCAAAATGTTTCAAGTTATAGTTAAAATGAGGGTTTCAAAGTATATTTAGAAACATTTAGTTTAATCTTGTTATTGGCAATCAATAAACACAGAAGAAACATCACAATTAAACAGAAAAACCTGAACTGGTAACAGGGTTGAAAATTTAGAACAAAATCCTGGTAAGAGAGTTGAGTAGTTGAGCTCGCTGAATGCAGTCCAATTTGTGAAAATAAAAGAGAAAATGAAAAGAAAGTATGTTGGAGATTGATATACACTACCATTTGAATTTGTGGTTGGGTTTGCTGCATTTATTTGATCAAAAATACAGTAAAATTGTGAAATATAATATTACCATTTAAAATAAGTGTTTTCTATATGATTATATGTTAAAATGTAATTTATTCCTGTGATCAAAGCTGAATTTTCAGCATCATTACTCCAGTCTTCAGAGTCACATGATCCTTCAGAAATCATTCTAATATGATGATCTGCTGCTCAAGAAACATTATTATTATCATCAATGTTGAAAACAGCTGTGCTGCTTCATATTTGTGTGGAAACTGTGATACATGTTTTAGGATTCTTTGATGAATAAAAAGCTCAAATGAACAGCATTTAGTTGAAATAGAAATCTTTTATAACATTATAGATGTCTTTAATGTCACTTTTAAACAATTTAATGCATCTTTGCTGAATAAAAGCATTAATTTATTTAAAAGAAAACAATCTTACTGACCACAAACCTTTGAATGATAGTATATGTTGAATGTTAAGGGTTACAATTGGTTTTGATAATTAAAAACACATCAGTGTACATTAATGTTGCACTTTAAAACCAATGCAAGTCAATGCAAATCAAAAATCAAGAATACATCAATGTTCAGAAACACTTCTTCCATTATGAGAACACCCTCAACAAACACCCGTGATCGAACACGACTCTAAAACCACCTAAATATAACAGCATCCTTAGGACTGACTATTCGATCACAGCAGTCATTCAGGAAACACATGTGCACAGACTAGTCCATTAGTAAAATATGCAGGTTTGCAAATCTCTAGTATACACAACAAATACAGGACAAAAGCTATGGCAAGCCGTTTCGACTTTTATTTATTCTCAAGATATGAATTCTTGATATCAACAATTCAATTCTTGATATCAGTAATTACATTTGCATTAGTAAAAACTAATAAATGAGTAGAATTCTTGATATTTTAGCAATTGTATTTTCACTAGTGAAATGCCACCATAGGCTGCCATTCAGATTCAATTGTTGGTATCAAGAATTGATTTCTTACTAGTTGAAATTCCAATTTCACATATCAGAAATACAATACTTACTGGTAAAACTCGAAATTTTTGATATCATTAATTACATTGTTACTAATAAAAGATGCCAAATTTTGATATCAAAAAATTCCATTGGCACTAAAAATTGAATTGCTACTAGTAAAAATGTTCAGTTTTGATATCTGAAAACACATTTGTAATATCAATATAATTTCAGATATCTAAAATGGCTTTCTTACTAGTAACAATCACATTCATGATATCAGAAACTAACATAGTAGTAGCAATTCAATTGTTAATATCAAGAATATATAATTGCACTAAGTAATTAGTGATATCAAAATTTGCCATTGTTACTAGTAGAAATGTAAATCCTAAAATATCAAGAATTGAATTGTTGATATCAAGAATTCATATCCTGAGAAAAAACAGTGTATGTGCATATGACCCAAGACAGTAAAATGTGAGACACAATGCAATAGGAAAACTACAATACAGTAGACAATGGATTATAAACACCAAAAACAGACTAGTTAAAATGATTCGAACACGCTAGAATGAGATTTAGATTAAAGTTCATTGTGAGCGTGTTCTCAGGACTCAAACCACACGTCAAACTCGTTCACTGCTTGTAAACTCAGCCCACATATCTGAGCTTAGTGAGTCAGGACCGAGAGGTCACTGTATGTGTGTGTGTGTGTGTGTGTGTGTGTAAACCACAGCAACACAAACTGCTGCAAACCATCTCGTCTGACATAGTGTGATGACCTATAATAATCATGTCTTTCCTCTGGTGAAAAATCAGCACATTTCCTTAAGTGAACAACAAAAACACACACAGAGCTTTCCTACAGCTCGGGCTTTAGCTGGTGTGTGTTTCAGGCACTCTGACTATCACGCTGGTGTTGTCCCACAGGGGTTAAATGCTCTTCGGGAAACCAAAGTTAGCTCCGCCCCTCAGCTATCAATCACGCCACTGCGCTCATAAAACAACCGCGCTTATGACTCACTGCCTTTCATGTGCATGACCCCATGACCCCTAAAACAGGCCAGCCAAGGTCAGAGCAGCAGATGAAATATGCGGAGAGGGGAACACGAGAGAGAAAGGAAAGAGAGGGGAGAAGGAGAGCAGAACAGAGCGGTAGACAGTAAAGAGAGAGCTCTGTATGTATGTATGTACATTTAATATGTGCACCATAAACACACACACACACACACACACACACACACACGAGTGTCGGTATGTCACGCCTGCATGTGTTGCTGTAAACACTCACCATCTGAGATGTGTCTAAAGAAACAATGGAGCGAGTCTCCTCATGAGGGCACTCTAGAGCACTGGACACACTCGTACCACCTGATCCAGAGACAGAGAAAGAGATTGGTTTAGTATTATAAGGATCTGGAGAGAACCTCTGTTGAGTATCTGTTCTCCTCAGAAATGTCAAATCTACTTCACACAATTTTACAACATTTTATGATTAGAAATAAAAAACGTAAACATAAAATCTTTAAATTACTTTCAGAATAGTTAATTAAAATACATGCAACTATATTCTGTTAAAACACTAATTTTCTTGCAGATCACATTTAGATTAATTTCAGAATAATAAGTATTTAATGGGTTTAGGTTCATGTTCTGAATACTTTGTTAAAATTATTAGATGAACTACACTAACATTCAAAAGTTTGAGGATTTTGAAAGTCTCTTCTGCTCAGCAAGGCTGCGTTTATTTGATCAAAAATAGTAAAATATTATTACATTTAAAATAGCTGTTTTCTATGTAAATATGTTAAAATGTAATTTATTCCTGTCATCAAAGCTGAATTTTCAGCATCATTACTCCAGTCTTCAGTGTCACATGATCCTTCAGAAATCATTCTAATATGATGATTTGATGCTCAAGAAACATTATCATCAATGTTGAAATTATTAATATTGCTGCTTAATATTTTTGTAGAAGCCATGATTTCCACGTAACGTGTTTCTCCAGTATTATTTGACAAAGTTCAAAAGAACATTTATTTGAGATAAAGACATTGTCTCTACTGTCACTTTTCATTAATTTCATGCAAACTTGCTTAATAAACATTCATTTCTTAAAACAAAATCTCACTGACTGCTAACATTTGAACACTAGCGTACATCAATAAGTCTTTAACTGTAAATTCACAATAAAAGTAACCTAGTAACCTTTAATTCATGTTATTTTCATTTGATTGTGATCAGAGAGAGAAACACGCTAAACAAACTAGATATATAAGATATATAAGAGACTTTTTATCTTGTCTTAATCATAAGATGATGTTGCGGATATAAAAATATTTTAAAAAATGTTTTACTGTTATCATCATCTCAGATGATGATATGATTAGAGTCTCACACCAAAAGTTCACAGAGACCCTGCAAACCATGCTGAGAAGCATCTGGACGCTCTTCTGGGAGCATCAGATGTGTGTGTTTAAGGAAGTACTCGCCTCCGTAGGGTATCAAGCAGACGTTGTGTTTGCAGGCCAGATCCACGATCTTCTCCACATCACTGTGACAGCCTGCCGAGACAAAATCACCATTATAATACACTGAAATTATTCATACAACTTTCACATCTTAAACAACCCTTACGCTTAAAGTACCGTTCAAAGGTTTGGGTTCGGTATGATTTCTTAATGTTTTTTTTTTCTCTCTCAGGAAATTGTAATACTTTATTTTTTTCAGGATTAACTGATTAAATTCAAAAGAACAGAATTTATTTAAAATATATACATCATTGTAGCATTATAAATGTCTTTATGCATGTCTCAATACCCTATCGCTCAGAATACACAATACTCTCCATCACATTTCTTAGTAAAAGACAACATTCAGTTACTGTGATGTAAACCGGAATGTGATTATATCCAGTGGGATTTGATTGGATGGTGAATACATGTCATTTCAGAAGCAGAGACAATGACTTTTCTTTAGGATTATGAAAAAGAGGATTGTGTGAAGGAGACTGAGGGTGAACCCTGGATGACCGGATGGACGTGGAGGTAGAGGAGAGAGAATGTTCTGGACGGAGGCGTATAAAGAGGAGGAACATGATTTGCTGGCCGCTTGGGTTTTCTCCTAATCAAAGCTCAGCCATTAATCAGAGATGCTGAAATGGGTCCTGTCAGGAATCCACCAATCAGAGAGCAGCCAGAGTCTCACTGGATGGCCGACGCCCCTTTCCCTCTAATTAAAGCGGGTTCTCATGAATATTAATCAGCAAACTGACGCATTAAACTGGATCGTAACCCTTTGCAGTCACTCACTCAGCCAAACCACCATGTCGGGCACGCGTCCGATCCTCCCCTCGCGCAGGGCAAAGATCTCATGCAGGCAGTGACCTGAGGAAAAGAGAGAGAAACACTGTCAGAAAGACAGAAAAATCCAGCTAAAGTACTTGACAGTCAACTGAACCAAAATAAACTGAATAATATGATTTATTTCCTTGAGGCACCATGTAAGATGTAATAGAATTAATGCGCTAACCTCAAAATTCTCAAAGTTTGGGGTGAGTATGATTTTTTTTTTTTTAAAGAAATTACTACTTTTATTGAGCAAGGGCATATTAAAGTGATCAAAAGTGACAGTAAAACCATTTAAAATGTTGCTAAAAACAAACAAATCACAGTTTCCACACAAATATGCAGCAGCACAACATTGATAATAATCAGAAATGTTTCTTGAGCAGCAGATCAGCATATTAGAATGATTTCTGAAGGATCATGTGACACTGAAGACTGGAGTAATGATGCTGAAAATTCAGCTTTGATCACAGGAATAAATTACATATATTCACATATAAACAGCTACTTTATATTGTAATAATATTTCACATTATTACTGTTTTTACTGTATTTCAAATAAATGCAGCTTTGGTGAGCATTAGAGATATCTGTATAATGAATAATAAATTAAATGAATAATTTCCATATAAAAGTAAAATTAATTAAATTAAGCTACAAAAATACATATTGTTTTCTTATTACAAATTTATTTCTATCACAATCTTACAAAAAAATAAATAAATAAATTTATTTCACCTCTAAATCAAAAGAAAATCAAAACTAAAATAATAAAATAATTATAATTTGCATAAACAAAACCTATTTTAGGAGCATTTTTGCATTGTCACATTTAATCAAGACATGAAAATATGCTGAATTTCTTTATGAAACAAATTTCCCACGGGTGAAATATGTGGTAAAACACGACAAAATTCTTATGCATGCTTGGAAAATTGACAAACTGTTGTAGAATGAAACTATGCCTTATGCCACACACAAAATTCCTTACCATGCGCTCGGAAAACCCGGTCCTCTGGATCATGTGACATGGACACACCCGCTGCTTTCAGATCCTCCATGAAGGGCTCGTTCAGGTTGGGAGGCGCGACTGCACTTAAATTCAGAGTGGGCTAGAGGAAGACACACACACACAGAGTATTAAACACACAATCACACAACACAAGAGTCTGGTGCACAGCAGGATAAAGCACACTGGACTCACTGTGGCAGGAGATTTGTGCTGTAAACTGGCTCCAAACGTGCCCTCAAACCAGTCCTTCAGACTGGGTAAAATCAGCCCACTCAACCGATACCTGAAACCAACAAAACACACACATCAAATGAAACGCTTTCATGCGTGCAAACTGTATCATTTCCTGAAATGCAGACAAAACTGTCTAGATCTGCATTGCCAGTTTATACAAAACATGTAATATGTGAGTAAATACTGACTTTAACAATGACTGGTTCATGTCAACTTTACTGGTATTATAGGCGTTTTTGTAAACACGAATAAAAATCCAGTTATTTTCTTCTATTTAGATTTTTCTTTTATTATTTTAGTTCTTAAATTGAATTGTAAACAACTAATAACTTAAATCTATTTAATAAATAAAATCAATTGAAGCTATTAAATCTATCAAACTCACTCTCTAACCCTATTCTGTGGGATGAGCTTGTGTTGAGTTGCAGCAGTGCAGATTCCAGCCACTAGATGGCATGAGCGCATCACACTCAACTATGAAAACACTGACCTCACCACAGAAGAGGTGAACACTCCTCCCAACCAGTGTAAATATATGGTAAATATTTAATACCACAGTAAAATGATATTATATAACAGCATTATATAAAACAAAAAAAAAATATGTTTTCACAGAAATAATAAACAATGGTCATAACCACTATTAAAGGATTAGTTCACTTCAGAATGAAATTTTCCTGATAATTTACTCACCCCCATGTCATCCAAGATGTTCTTGTCTTTCTTTCTTCAGTCGAAAATAAATGAAGGTTTTTGAGGAAAACATTCCAGGATTTTTCTCCATATAGTGGACTCATGGGGTTCAACGGGTTGAAGGTCCAAATGTCAGTTTCAGTGCAGCTTCAAAGAGCCCAGACGAGGAATAAGAGTCTTATCAAGTGAAACGATTGGCAATTTTCTACAAAAAATAAAAATACATATACTTTTTAACCACAAATGCTCGTCTTGCACTGCTCTGTGATGCTCCACGCATTACGTAATCATGTTGGAAAGATCACACGTGACATATGCGGAAGTACCAATCTAGTGTCTACATTCAGTGCAAAGACTAAGTCAAACAGCCTTTACAAAAAAGGTAAAACAATGATGTCGGACGATTTTGAAGTTGGAGGAGAAATTTTTTTTTCGCCCTACTGCAGTACTTCCACCTACGTGGAACATCGCAGAGCAAGATGAGCATTTGTGATTAAAAAGAATATACATTTTTATTTTTGTAGAAAATGAGTGTTCGTTTCTCTAGATAAGACTCTTATTCCTCGTCTGGGATCATGTAGAGCTCTTTGAAGCTGCACTGAAACTGACATTTGGACCTTCAACCCGTTGAACCCCAGTGAAGTCCACTATATGGAGAAAAATCCTGGAATGTTTTCCTCAAAAACCTTAATTTCTTTTCCACTGAAGAAAGAAAGACATGAACATCTTTGATGACATGGAGGTGAGTAAATTATCAGGAAATTTTCATTTGAATGAACTAATCCTTTAATAACTTAGTACCATCAATAATTGAGCATCAAATCATCATATTACAATGACTTCTGAAGGGTCATGTGACACTGAAGACTGGAGTAATGATGCTGAAAATAGCTATTTTAAAACTTCGTCTTGGTGTGTCATCTTGTGCACACCTATGATTCTGTAGATTTTCATGTGGTAAAATCATTCCACGATGTTTGAGTGTTTTAACATATAGACATGCTCTTTGAACGACTTTTATGTGTTAAGAAGGCTTATGCCAGAGAGACGACATCATCTGTGTGTGTGTGTGTGTGTGTGTGTGTGTGTGTGTGTGTGTGTGTGTGTGTGTGTGTGTGTGTGTGTGTGTGTGTGTGTGTGTGTGTGTGTGTGTGTGTGTGTGTGTGTGTGTGTGTGTGTGTGAGATGAAGCAGCGCCGCTCTGTCTGTACGAGAACACAGTGTGTGTCTGCAGGTCCTTGAGACTGTACTTAAGGAGCACGCTGTGGTAAACATCTCCGTCCAGACTGTCCTGAGTGCCTGTGTGAACACTGTGTGAAACTCTTGTGTGCTAAAGAGCACTATAGCGATGTTAAGAACGAACAATGACACGTTTCACAACACAACAATTCACAAAATCAACAGCGCATAGCCAGACATTCACATGAACATGTCACAATAGAAAATATTTGTTAAAAGTGCCCCATTACGCTATTTTAAAGGTTCCTAATTTTGTTTTGAAGTCTCCTTCAGCAGGTTTACATGCATCCCAAGTTTTAAAAAATGTTCTCATATATTCATTGCAGCATCAGCTCTTTTCTCTCGTGTCTGAAACGGTTCAGACTCTCTAAACCCCGCCCTTCCGAGAGCCTGCTTTGCTCTGATTGGTCAGATGGTCCAGTCTGTTGAGATTGGTCTGCTCTGCTCTGAGTCTAATTCGTATTTGTTTGTTGCATCATACTCACCGTTTGCCTGTGAACTCTGCTTGACCCTTTTTATTAAACAGGAACCTCGAGTCACTGTAACCCCAGCCATTCCACTTCATGACCTCCTGCCTGAATGAAAGAAACAAGAGGCAAACGAGTTTATACGCTGTTTAACAATATCAATGACATGCAACCTTTATCTTGCACACCGGTACATACACCATTCAATCATAAGCCAGGTTTTGTCAAATGTTTAGCGATATAGCTGATGGAAAGGCCATTTGTCAATAAGATTTCTCAAATGTCCACACAATCTTTTTCCAATTTTAGCGCATAAATTCTCACACACCGTTTTATCTGTAAAAGGCCAACTGGATGGAAATAGCCTCTATAGATATTTTATTTGCACATATTTGCTTTCTCAATAACAAAACATTGTAAAAACCGGATGGAAACCTGGCTATAGAGGCCATTACAGTGACCTGTGGAGATGACCACTCCCGTCTTTATAGTATGATAATGGGAGCACATGAACTGATCAGGTTACTATAAAAATCCTGAAGGTCACACCATTCACTTCTGCTGAGAGTGAAGAGATAGAGAACGCTTTGAGAGAGTCAACAGAGGTTACAATAAAGGTCCAGCTCTCTTGATCCATTCAAGTCACTGGCAATAAACAGCACTATTTTAAGTGCACTAAACAAAAACATCTGCTGAGTGTTTTGCAAGATTAAATGTATTCGTTTATAAAACATAAACTTGTTCTAGTTTAAAAAAAAAATTTATTTTAAGAGTATATAGGCATTTTTACAAGTCTGCATGGTCAGAATTTATTTTAAAATATTTATAAATAATAATAAATTATTAATTTTGAGAGTAAAATTGAAGTTTAACGTTTAGCAAAATATTGTCATGATAAAATATGTTTTGGTTTCTCATTCCACACTAGAGAGAAAAAAATCTATTATTATTTTAATTTTAAATGAATTTGAACTGATTTTGTCCTTGGGAATTGATTTTATTGCAAAAACAATATTGCACAGTTTATTATAAATTATTTATCTGTGGGCATTATTATTATTATTATTATTATTATTATTATTATTATTAATTTGTGTACACTTGTAACCTCCCCTCGGTCTCCAAGTGACATCTATCTCGGCGGAGGGCGGGACTTAATATCCTCCACAAATGACTGCAAACTGGCAACTTCCTACAATCCAATCGATTCCCGAGGACAAAATCAAGCCCCGCCCCACATTTGTTCTTGTTCCACAAGCAGTTTCACTTTGAGACACACTACCAGTCAAAAGTTTGGAAACATTACAATTTTAATGTTTTTGAACGAAGTCTCTTATGCTCATTAAGGCTGCATTTATGTCATAATAAATACAGAAAAAAACTATAATATTGTGAAATATTATTACAATTTAAAGTTATGGTTTTCTATTTTAATATACTTTGAAATATATTTTTTTCCTGTGATCACAGCTGAATTTTCAGCATCATTACTCCAGTCTTCAGTGTCACATGATCCTTCAGAAATCAATCCAATATGCTGATTTATTATCAATGTTGGAAACAGTTGTGCTGCTTAATATTATTTTATAACCTGTGATACTTTTTCAGGATTCTTTGATGGATAAAAAGTTAAAAAATATCTTTTTTTTTTTAAATAGAAATATTTTGTAAAAATATACACTACTGTTCAAAACTTTGGGGTCAGTAATTTTTTTTCTTTCTTTTTTTTTTGAAAGAAATTAATACTTTTCTTCAGTACGGATGTGTTAAATTGATAAAAAGTGATAATAAAGATTTATATTGTTAGAAAAGATTTCTATTTTGAATAAATGCTGTTCTTTTTAACCTTTTATTCATAAATGAATCCTGAAAAAGTATCACAGGTTCCAAAAAAAAATATTAAGCAGCACAACTGTTTCCAACATTGATAATAACTGAGCAGCAAATCAACATATCAGAATGATTTCTGAAGGATCATGTGACACTGAAGACTGGAGTAATGATGCTGAAAATTCAGCTTTGATCACAGGAATAAATTACATTTTAAAGTATATTAAAAACAGAAAACTATAATTTAAAATTGTAATAATATTTCACAATATTATTGTTTTTTCTGTATTTATTATGAAATAAATGCAACCTTAATGAACATAAGAGACTTTTTTCAAAAACATTAATAATAGTAATGTTTCCAAACTTTTGACTGGTAGTGTACTTCACAATAGAGAAGAAAAGACTAGCGCAATTCCATTTCATTCCAAGCATAACATGAATTTCAATTCTGAAAATGCAGGGAATTAATCCCTTAGGTGACTCTTATGGGGGGTTTTTTATTTGAGGGGATTTTTTATTAAATTACCTCTCAGTAAATTCATTTGTGTTTTTACAATGGGTTGAATTTGTTGCACAATAGCTTAAACAGCACAAGGAGGCTTTGAGTTGAATTTACAAAAAAAGACAAACAGTCTGTAATAAAATAAAAAATAATCAGGTTACAAACGATAGCACAAATAAATACAATAGAATAAAGAGACAAATTAAATAAACAATGCTTTAAGTTTTTCAGGTTGGTCTAACAGTAGTATTCATGTACGAAATACTACAGAAACTGATGTAAATGTATAATAACACTAGATAGTCTTAATTGTAGAAATTGATTAATCCCTACAATTAAAATTACAAAAAGTTATTCAGTCAAGAGCAGTGAGTGATTTTCTCTTTGTCTCTTGTCGTTTGGTTAACATTAATGACACAGACGGCAGCAGGTTTATTAGGCTGCTGTCACTTTAAGAGATAATGCACGGATCAAATATACTGATACAACACATGCGTTTGCTTTCCCAACTGTTAAAAGATCACTTAAGACAGAAATAACTAACTGTGAATCCATGCCAAGACGGGCATCTTTTGTGTATCTGACCATTTAAGTCCAATAAGCCACAAAAAAAAAAAAAAGAAATTCAATTTGTTACTCGTGAGCTGATAGAGACGCAGCTTTATGTGTGTGCACTTGGAGTACATTTTGGTTTGAAACGTTCCACCATGTCACATTGTCCTTAAGTTACGAAACCTCTCGTTGTGAGGATGTCATCACTAAGGGTTTTCTTAACTCGAGGGCCTTCTTGCAACAGGCTCCTGGTGGCTCAGGTCCCAAAGTCCAATCGTTCAGAAAAATAACCGCACACTTCTCCTGTTTTTTCTCAAACCTTAAGCATGAGCAATAGCAATTGTGAGGATTGTCTTAGCAAAGAGCACTAACTAAAGCACACGTTCATTCCTCCAGGACAGAGTGCAGCTGTGATCTCTGGAGCGGAGCGCCTGCTGCGGGACTCGCACTAAACACACGCGGTCAGTGTGCAGAAACACGCGAGCGGCCGAACGCAGGATGGAATGCAGGTCTGCTGGTGATCTTCTGACAAACAGACACAGTCAAACCCTGAAACTCTAGGTCAGCCACACAACGCTTCCCTACAGCAAATTAAAGAGCAGACAAAAAATGTGACCACTCCAGACCTGACAAGACGACGGAATCAGAGACAAAGAGAGATGCTATCTGAATCAGTTGAAGAAGAACAGTTGATCTACCACAGCGTTTCACCAGAGTCTAATAATAGACACGAACAAATCCCTCAATTACCCACAAAAACAGACTTTCAGCCTGTGTATTTTCACTCCTGCAAGTGGAAGGGACCAGTCTCCTGTTATAAATTATAGGGGTGTAACGATACTCATGAATCACGGTTGGATACGTATTGAGATGTTTGGAACAAAAAAAATGAAGCTGAAATTCAAATAGACTTATTGTCAAAACATTCACAATTTTCTTTATTAAGTTGTATATACAACTTTTGTTGTACACTTACATGATAAGAATAAACCATCTAAAACTCTTTGAATCATCATACTACCCAAACTCGCCATGGTGAGTTAAATTCTGCTTTCACTTCGAGTGCTGCTTTAAAGGGGGTCTGATGCTATTTCATGCACTCTGACTTATTTACACTGTTGAAGAGTTGCATTCTCATGCTAAACATGGCCAAAGTTTCAAAACACGAGTTGGACGTATGACGGAGTATTTCTGTGCCAAATCCACTACTTCCGGTTTCAGTACGGGTTTCGTTTTTTTTTTTTTTTTTTTTCTTCGAGCATGGCCTGTATGACATCAAAAGAGAACGGAATTCCTTATATAGGCACTTCCCCCTGATAAGCGTGCACACACACATCACTCAGAGCAAGAGCACGTCCATCAACGCGTTTCGTTCAGGATATGGAAGCCGAGAGATTTTTCAACAATGGCTGTGTCCCAATTCAGGGGCTGCACCCTTCGAAGGCTGCATACATCATCGGTCTCATTTAAGAAAAATAACCATTAGATTGCAACGTAAGAAAGAAATGACAGTATTTTTCACCTCACAATGAATATCAGTACATTTTATTAGGTTACTTTTCTTAATTATGACATCCTTAATGAAGTATTCAACCTTCAAATGCGACCTCTGGAGGACGCAGCCTCTGAAATGAGACGCAGCTCCTGTCACTGAAGGAGTGTGTTTTTGGTTTTGAAAGAAAAACAACCTTTTTCAGCTTCCCAAAGAACCCAGTGTTAAGGGAACAGTGGATGAAGTTTGTTTTTCTGGGACAGCAACGGAGTTGCACACGTATGTTTGTTTGTTCCCGGGATTTCGGTGATGAATACTTTGTAAAGAAGTCCGAGTTCGGCACTGGATTTGCAGATCGGCAGTGGTGAGTATAGCTGCATCAGATGTCTGTGTTTGGTTGGCAATCAGCAAAGTGCATATAATGTAAACAACACGAACATTTTTGTTCCCTTTTTATTATTTATAATGACGTCGCAGCTTGCAGACAATCTCTATGCAGAAGATGCGCGCTCGTGACTCTTGCTCCTGCTCCGCCCACAGCACTGGTGGCAGACACGCCTCCAGGAGCTCGGCTTTTTCCAGAAGGACTCAGTTTAGCGTAGCTATCTTTTATAAATATGACAAAACTAAAGACTTTTCGGAGATATGAAGGATGCAATATTACTCTGTATGTACTCAAGATTAACATGAGATTGTGTGATTCCCCCCCTTTAAACAATGTTTGCGCTTTCACTTTGAGAAGAGCCACTTCAGATGATCAATGATAGTTGTGATCAAAGCGTGTCAAAATTACTATTCCCAAACTTTATTAGTTCATCCAAAAATTTAAATTCTCTCTTCATTTACTCACCCTCATTTCGTTTTCATGTGTCACGCACACACATACATTTGAATTTATTTGCAAATTGATTTTTTTTTTTTTTTTCGATGCCTATATGACATTTTTGGACTTTAAATGAAGGGACATAAAAATATCTTCATTTGTGTTTGGAAGATGAACGAACATCTTAAAAGGTTTGAAACATCATGAGAGTGAGTACATAATGACAGAATTTACATTTTTGGGTAAATTATACTTTATAAATACAGTAAGCTGAGCCTTGGATAAAACTAACTCTATATCGCGGGTCATATCATTTACATCAACGAAACACATCGTCACATTTTTATATCGAGATGTAACAATGTATCATTATAAATTACACAGGAAAATTCTATTAGGTTTCTTTTTAAGCATATAAACTAAAAGACAAACTGGATTGATTCATTATAACGTACTAAGACAAAAGCTCTCAAACAAAACATCTAATTATCAAGGTAACTTTCTTTGAATACAACTAAATTGGTTTGAATGGACCTGATGAATAGCTAGCCTGTTAGCAAACAGGTCTGACATGTCGGATGTTAACGGATTATTAACTTTCCTCTAAGTTATTTACACTCAAAACATTTTATAATTAACCAACATTTTAAGTTCCTTTTTATGTGTAAAGGTGGAATCTGCACTTTCAGAAGTATCGTGTGCAGACTAAAAAGTTCCTTCACTCGTTTTCATGTTGGTCACATGAATTCGCCATGTGGAACGACAGAAAGCTGCTCGGTCTGAATGTGACTTCGGTGCGAGTTGTGCTTCATGCATCACTAGAAAATCGACAATGAACTATTTTTGCCCGCAAAATTGCACTAATGTGACCGCATTTTACTTTTGAAAAATAGACAGTTTTGTTGAAAATGTTTATAAGCATCCACACCACTAGATGTCAGTGTAAGTCAAAGACGACTGCAATATCGTAATTTGTATTTATTTCAAATTTTGGTGAAATTGTGGCTAATTCATATGAATTTCATCATATCAATAAACATATCCAGCTAACAAAAGTCATGTTAAAGTGTTTCTATTATGCTATTTTAAAGGTTGCTAATCTTGTTTTGTCTCTCCTACAGCAGGTTTACATGCATCCAAGATCAAAAACACTATCCATTGCAGCATCAGCTCTTTTCTCTCAGTGTCTGAAATGGTTTGATAAAGGATTTGGTCTCTAAACCCCTCCTTTCTGAGAGCCTGCTCTGCTCTGACTGGTCACATGTTCCAGTCTGTTATGATTGGTCGGCCGCTTACAGTGCGTGTCAGAAACTAAACTCTCATGATCATATCTGAATTTCAGCTCTTGATTCACAGTGATACGAACAGTAACGATGGAGTCGGTTTTACTGTATCAATCTCATCAAAGTGGATTTGCTTTGGCAACAGAAAACAGCGTCTTCTCGACATGAACAACACGAACCAGGGTCAAAGTTGAGGGTCAAAGTTCACCAGCAGCCAATGAAGACCATAGACTGGCATTGTCCAAATGTGTCACAAAGGTAGGTTCAGCAGATTGGTTTTAAAAACTTTTGTCTTTTACATACACAAACAGCTATATTACACACTACATGAAAGATAATATCCTTAAAAGCATAAATGGGGCAACTTTAAAACAAAACCAAGAGGAAACATTTTAAACCCCTTCAGTATAACGCATGGCATGATAAGATACGAGAACACTGAAAAGAAAATGTGTTTAACAGCCTCTACATCGACCATTTCTCTTGATTCAACACATACAGAATTCCAGCAGTATCTTATCAATGAACTTCACTGTATATACAGCTGTGGGATAAAAGTGAGGCCTATTGTTCCAAAATATTTCCACATCTGGGAATATCTCCCATATGTTGACCAGGAGAAGTCAAGTTAGGACCTGTCCCAATACCCACACTTGCGATCTTGGCCTGTTGAGAGCATGTGCATGTGACAGGAAGTAAGAGTGCAAGACTGTCCCAGATCTGAAAGACGCCAAACCTCAAAACACACTAAATCCATCTTTATCTGACGCCAAACGAACTCTGGTGTGGTTCGACTGAAATATGAACGCAGCACGGGCCAAAGACATCTAAAGTGATGTCACAAGATGTGACTCTAAAAGGACTGAACGCTCAAGCGTGCCTGTTCTGCTCTTCATAGGTGCTGAGTTTCCCATTACAATTCGGTACATGCATTTGAACTGCAGTCTCCTCACAGCAGATCTTTCTTTGACTGCAACGGAGGAACTCCTGCTGCTGTTTTGACCCCTTTACACATTTTAGAAGCTCTTTGTGAATATGTACACACATACAACGAGCACGTTTAGTGCAGCACACAGCATTGTTTTGAATGTTGCGTGACCTTATTCTCAATCATTTTGTTTTGGATCTTATAGTTTCAGTGTGAATGCTAAGCGAACCAGGACTAAATATATCTTATTTTGGGGGTTCAAACAAACCAAGAGAACTGAACTATAAGGGTTACAAGTTTATTTGAAAAAGTGCAAGAATTGTAAATAATGCTCTGTAAAAACACCATGTTGTAAAAGGGTCATTGACGAATCAGTGCTTCCCACACATAGACTTTACTTGGGCGGGCCGCCCACGTATAATAACGGCCACCCAAGTATATTTGGAGACACATTTTTGCTTTTATTATTTTTATCCTCTTATACTTTTATATCCACGCAAGATAATGAAACCATCCGCGATCGAATAACTAGTCGTTTCGTACCTGCTCGTTATGTGTGCATCAGAACGGTGTACTCCCGCTAGCATTCCCACGGGCGCTGCATTTTGCAAATGCATTTTGCGTTCTACAAGCTCGCGCAACAGCGCTTCAGTCTGCTTCAAAGTGATTCTTAATCAATGAAAAGCGCAGATTTATGCCAAGCGATTGCTAATGAACTCAAGTTGATGAATTATTACAAAGTCTACTTTATGGCCTTTATATAAAATGTTTTAGATGATTGTAAGAATCTGAAAGATCAGCCTGCAATAGTACAGACATTTCAAAATAAGAGTCCCGGTGTATTTCGGGCTTGTTTATAATTAAAAGTCACACGCTAAGTATTTTCTTTTTCTTTTGGGCATTATTGGTATTTTGGTTACACAATAAATTGTATTTAATTTGATTTCCATTTAATTCATAGTAAATTATTAAAACTAAAAGACTAAGAACATTATTTTAATTTAAATTTTACTAGTAAAATCTGTCACATTCACTGAGAGAGACACTATATGACAGCAAGGAGAACATACGAAAAGGAGAACCATTTAAATGCTGTAATTTTGCATAATTTACAATGCATAATATTAGTATGTAATTAAATGTAATTAAAATTAATTTCAATAAATAAAAATACTGTTAAAAATCACACGATTTGTTTGTCACATGTAGTAGACGTTTTTTTGTGCCGTAGGTAATAGGAGGATTTTTCGCCCGGCTACCACCGCAAGTATATTTGTGGGAAGCACTGCGAATAATAAGGTTTTTAAAAGTGTAAAAAACATAATGGAGATATAATTCATTTTGAAGTTTTATTAAGTGTTAAAAATGAGATTATGTGGTTTCTATAATAAGTTAACACTGCTTTTGTCATTTTTTACAAGATGGACAAAATCTGTCACCAAAAAAACGTTCAAAATTTGGTTTAACCAAAATTTCGGTTTTAACGAATGACACTTTTAGTTTTACCGAATGACGATATTTTCAAACAATGCTAACAGGCTGATATCTAGCAAAAGGACAATCAAACATTTTATATTTAGCACAAGTTTTTGAAATATTACATTTTCCATGTTTTATAGCGGTTGTACCGAATGACCTGATGTTTCGGGACATGCGTATGAGCAAGTGAAAACATGAATTTTTCAAATAGTTAGAGAGTTAGATCATTTACTTCATGAATGATGTCACATCCTGTCACATGATATTGACCGCATGACTTTATCCAAAATGATCCCTTTATATTGGTTACTCTGAATGACGTCAATGAAATTCATTTTTCCGGACATTCTTTCTTATAACAAAGCAACGACTTCTACACATAATTTTAATGTTAATGTTGATATATGATGTTATAAAATCATGCCAGAATAAAAAATATATACATTTATTACATTTTAAGACATTTTAATCACAAATTAAATGGCTGTATTGGCCTTTGGACGGTTAAACCGAATGACCTTTTGACACTTCAAAATCTTTAAAATACCTTTATATGTGCAAAATATAATTAAACCTTTTGGATTCAGTAAAAGAGATCTAGTTGTACTACCTTTCATACTTTGGATGTCATATCTTTGTTTTTTATTATCATTATTAAGGCCTTTAGACAAAAAAAAATGACTCGTCACATCATTGACCCAAGTGTGTCCCATCGAGTAATCAAAAGAGACACACACACACACACACACTTGTGGTCCTTCACGCCCACTTGAACCGAATCCAGGAAAGACGTCATGTAGGTAGACAAGTGGTTAAGTGTAAAGACCACAAGTGTGGGTTCATACTGCCTAACTGCCTGAGAAAACAACATGGCATTGACGGCAGGGACAAAAAAAGCATCTACATACAAAAATCACTGCTGGGTCTCAGTAGGTCAAAGGTTATTTCACCTCATGTCCAGCACTAGATGGCAGCACACTGCCGTTAGCAAATACAAAGTCAGGCCACCCCAGCCCTCATCCAATCAGAGCACAGCACTGCCATACTAACTTTTGACATACAAAATACAACTTGTGGGGAGATAATCACCTCATGTTTACATTAATAGCGGATTGCAGCACCAATAATCTATCCACTAACTTACAAGAGGAAAGTGATAACAGCCATCACATATTTAACAACTTCAAAGGAAGAAAAGCACAGAACATGTGCACAATCACAACAGCAGTGCTCTGGAAAGGTAGATGAGACAAGTGCTCAGTCTACGAGCCTCAAGCCAGTGCTGGTGAAACTACAGCAATAACCAACGCCCTTTCTGTTTACAGAAGCATCATCATCACTTCCAATGAAAGCATGTCTGAACACACAGGAAACAAGATGATATCAATCTTTCTAGACCAAAGGCCCCTCAAAATCAGACTTTCAGCAACCTCCAGAATAGAAAAAATGATTTAAGTAACACTTTAAATAGCTTTCATTAAGCACATTAACTCTTAACAGATTATTTAAATGGATAGTTCACTCAAAAATGAAAATTGTGTCATCACCTGTATGCATTTCTTTGTTCTGCTGAACACAAAAGAAGATATTTGGAAGAATGTTTGTAACCAAACAGATTTCGGCCCCTATTGACTGCCATAGTATTTATTTTCCCATGTTGGTAGTCAATCGGCTTGGTTACAAAACATTCTTCCAAATATCTTCTTTTGTGTTCAGCAGAACAAAGAAATACAGGTTTGAGGGTGAATCAATGATGACACAATTTTCATTTTTGGGTGAACTATCCCTTTCAAGGTGCCATAGAACACATTTTCACATATGCGTCTGTGAAGTTTCAGCTCAAAATACCCCAAAGATTTTTTAAATTAAATTTTTTTAACTGCCTATTTTGGGGCATCATTAAAAATGTGCTGATTCAGGCTGCGGCCCCTTTAAATCTTCGCGCTCCCCGCCCACGGAGCTCGCGACTGCCTTAAACAGCATAAACAAAGTTCACACAGCTAATATAACCCTCAAAATGGATCTTTACAAAGTGTTCATCATGCATATCGCATGCATACATCAGATCATGTGATTACAGTATTTATTTGGATGTTTACATTTGATTCTGAATGAGTTTGATAGTGCTCCGTGGCTAAAGCTAACATTAGAGATTTATAAAGAATGAAGTTGTTTATGAATTATACAGACTGCAAGTGTTTAAAAATTAAAATAGCGACGGCTCTTGTCTCCGTGAATACAGTAAGAAACGATGGTAACTTTAACCTCATTTAACAGTACATTAGCAACATGCTAACAAAACATTTAGAAAGATAATTTACAAATATCACTAAAAATATGATATCATGGATCATGTCAGTTATTATTGCTCCATCTGCCATTTTTCGCTATTGTTCTCGCTTGCTTACCTAGTCTGATGATTCAGCTGTGTACAGATCCAGACGTTAATACTGGCTGCCCTTGTGTAATGCCTTGATCATGGGCTGGCATATGCAAATATTGGGGTCGTACATATTAATGATCCCGACTGTTACGTAACAGTCTGTGTTATGTTGAGATTCGCCTGTTCTTTAGAGGTCTTTTAAACAAATTAGATTTATATAAGAAGGTGTTTGAGACTCACTGTATGTCATTTCAATGTACTGAACTCTTGTTATTCAACTATGCCAAGTTAAATTCAATTTTCCATTCTACGGCACCTTTAAGAGTTGGAAATAAGTTCGAAAGGTCGCTACATTCTCCACAGATCCTCTGAACAACCCCTGGTTGTTGCTCATAAAACTTTTTCCATAGCACTTATTTGACAGATATGTTTAAACAATGAAACTGGCTGTCAAGCCCCAAAAAGCACCATGTGACTTGTGTCGTGCAACATATTTTCAGATAGATCTGAGTGAGGAACAGACCCAAATGTAACTGGAAAATTGCCCTGGTTCTTAAATCTCGTTTACTTGAGGCTGAGTAGATGACGACAGAAATTATTTTTGGGTGACCTATAGCTTTAAGGGCTGATGCGAGCTTATAATGGAGGAACCAGCAGCCCTGTGACAGACGTCTTCTTCAGTACCGGTTTATAACCGCATCGATCTGTGCAATGAGCACAATGCCTTATGAAACGAGAAAAGCCGAAGATGGGAATGTGTTCATCAGTGTGTGTGCAGATATCGCGCGCCACCGCACCCGCCTCGGGGATGTGAATGGACACTTTGTTTAGATCCAGCTCTCGAGCGCACAGTGTTACAATGTTACACCCGCCGCCGCTGTGCTCCTTCACGCGACTGCTCTTTAAATACAGCGCTTATTTGTGTCAATGATGTGTGTGTGAGTCGCGTGAAGGGCTGGATCCCACGGCACACAGGTTCACGCGCACATACCTCCTCTTCGGTACCGGTGTCAGGCTGCTCGGGTCGGATCGGGACGTCTCGGCTTTGCACTCGTGCGCAGCGACGCTCGTGTTTTCATCTTCTGGCCGTTTCTGCAAATGTCCGGCAATGATCCTGAGTCTTTGCTGTGCGGTACTGCTCCTGCTGCTGCCGTTTGACGCCATGCTGCTTCCGTGTTTGCTGTCAGAGGTCAGCGAGCGGCTGATGGAGGGATGTGAGGTGGAGATTACACACGCGTCCCGTCATGCACCGCACTCCGCCTCCGTCATCCCCGCCCGCTCCGCTCCGGTGTGCTGCTTACTGATTACAGAAGATTTTCCCTAAAATTATCCTTAAATCATGCAATTTATTTGTATTTCATAAATATCACTTTTTCAATATCTAATCTCTTAGAATGTCAAAAACGTTCATTGGCAGCATTTAGGTTTGTCTTTTAACAGTAAATAGTGTTTTAATACGGGGTTAGATATAATACTGTCAGTTTGACAGGTCAGAAAAGAGCAATATCATAAATCCCATCTTCTCTTTGAGCTCACGTGAGAAATTGCATGCGACTGTGAGCAAATTTGTAGATTTTATGACCAAAAAAAACTGATTTTCATGTAAGAAAGTAACATTTTTCATCAAGATTAAATTTTTGCCTAGCAATCATTTAATTGTAGATACAATTATTTAACTTACATTACATGAAGTACCTAGTTTAATGTGATGCTTTGTATTTATGCTAACTTCAAACCAACATGTTAAAACAGTTAGCTATGTTAAAGTTGCAATATGTAATATTTTTGCAGTAAAATATCCAAAAACCTCTAGGCCAGTGGTATATATTTTGTTCAGTTGAGTACTTACAATATCCCAAATGTTTCCAACTATTTATAAATCATGAGAAAATTGCAATTTTAACCAAGGCTCCGGGACGTGTGAGGAGTCGCCTGTCAATTGTGTGATACCCGCGTTACCACAGTTTCATTTTGTAGAAACCATGGAAACACCAAAGACGCTTTAATATTAATGAAATACTATAAATACTATGAATGCTCAGAGTAACGTCATAACATAATTTTCAACACACTCAAATGTATCTAATATGATAAACAGAGCTGCGTTACCTCATACTCATGACCGGAAAAGCGGAAGCGGCGCCAGCGACTGTGTCATAATAAAAGTCCTGCTGCTCATGAGGCGTGTGTTGATCAATCGCTCCAGCTCCTCGTTCAGCTCCACAACACTCGCTCCTGCTCTGCTTCATACCACAGTAACGTTAATAATCGCATCCACGAACATGATTTCTTCCTGAGTCCAATCCTGATTCTTTTGCACCGTCTGTTGAGGTGGAGACCACATGTCCCAAGATTCCGCTCTCAAACTTGCCATCATCAAGCTACACCTTTGTTTTGAATAGACCTCTAGCAGACAAAATTATTACATATTGCACCTTTAAGGCTGTTTGGGGTGGGGATAGTTGTAACTAGGGCTGCACGATTAATCGCATGCTATTCTCACGCGCATTTCGTCAGTAAAGCCGGTTCCCTGATTACCGCTAAATCGCCATCACCTGCTTTCAAATGAAGCGGCATTTAATAGACAGAGCCGTAGATCACTGAAAAGCCACGCAATATCGCGTTCATATCGCAGATGAATCGCCTGCGATAATGAACGCGATATTGCGTGGCTTGTCTGTGAACTACGGCTCTGTCTATTAAAAGGCGCTCCGTTTAAAAACAGGTGATGGCGATTTAGCGGTAATCAGGGAACCGGCTTTACTGACGAAATGCGCGTGAGAATAGCATGCGATTAATCGTGCAGCCCTAGTTGTAACAATTTATTAAAGGCACAATATGTAACTTTTCACCACTAGAGGTCGCCTATTCAAAACAAAGACATAGCTCGATGACGCAGAGATTGAGCGCAGAATCATAGGAGATTTCGTCTTCACCTCACAGCGGTGAAAAAGAATCGTGATGAGACTCGGCCTAGGGTTGCCACCCGTCCCGTAAAATACGTAATCATCTCTTATTTACAGTAAAATTATGTATGAGTCTATCAAAATACGGGGCAAATTGCATCGATTTGTCCCGTATTTTGATAGACTCACACATAGTTGAATATAGTTGAATTTAGCAAGGCTGTATTAATCATACATAAAAAATAATCTTGTCATATACCGTTTGACTATTAAAAAAATATTTTGATAGAAATTAGACAAATAATTACATAATAATGTAGTCAGACAGACACTGCCGTTTGAACATAGAACCATCCTAAGCGCGTTCACAGTGAGTTGTACACAGTCTGCCATTGCAAGGGTTTTAGGTGTTCTGCAGCTGGATGGATTAAATCTAAATCCCTAAATCTGAAGACGAGGTGGATTCATTTTGTTTTCAAAGAAAATGCTCCCTCAACTCTACCGAAATTCGTTTATGTCTGCGCAGGTCATTTCACACCGGACTTTGTGAACGAATGTCAATACAGAGGGACAATACAAAACAGAGGTTGTGCTAAAAAGTTGTTACACAAGGATAGATCAGTACAAACTGTTCATGATCCAGCTTACAGCATCAGAGTGATACTGGATATGGTAGTAATGAAGGTGAGAGCACTTTATTACAGTTCATCGGAGTTGATTTACAAATATAAAGTTTACCAGTTTATTAAGCACCACCCGAAAAGGCATAAGGTCTTTATATATATTCGTTTACTGTTAGTTGTAACAAGTGTTTCTGTGTAATTCGCTGTGTTTGTTGATGATGATGTTTATGAATAATATTTTAATGCACATTTTCACTGTGTTGCTCTTACAGTGATTTTTAGACTGAAAACGGACACTTCATAATTTGTGTGAAGTACAATAAACGTTATAAAACTCATCGGTAAACTGGCTTGTACTAATATAGTGGATAAAAACAAATTATAACGGTAATTAAACTAAACTAAACTATACCTGTTCTACCTCCATGCAGCATACATTTGCAGTTTCTGACATTATAGTGCGTCCTGGTTGAATCCTGACACCGGATAATCAGCTCTTGAAGCTCCGCCCTCTTAGGTCAGCGCAGCAGCTCATTTGCATTTAAAGGGCACACACTGAAATGGCGCGTTTTTGCTCACCCCCCAAAAGTAGCAATTTTAACATGCTATAAAAAATTATCTGTGGGGTAATTTTCAGCTAAAACTTCACATACACACTCTGGGGGCATCAGAGACTTATTTTACTTCTTGTAAAAGGGGGTATAATATGTCCCCTTTAGTTCACTTTCAAATAAAATTTTCCTGATAATTTACTCACCCCCATGTCATCTAAGATGTCCATGTCCTTCTTACTTCGGTCGAAAGGAAATTATGGTTTTTGATGAAAACATTCCAGGATTATTCTTCAATGGACCCCAAACAGTTGAAGGTCCAAATGTCATTTTCATTGCAGCTTCAAAGGGCTTTAAACGATCCCAGACAAGGAATAAGGGTCTTATCTAGTGAAACGAAGGGTCACTTTCTAAAAAAAAAATGCTTTATAAACACAAATGATCGCCTTGCAAGTGCTTCTGCCAAACCGCCTTCCGTATTCTTCGAAAAGTTTACGCTGTATGTCCTACGCCTTCCCTATTCTACTTACGGAACTTGAATACAGAAGGCGGTCTGGCGGAAGCTAGAAATTTGACTTCATAATTTGTTTAAATATGGATTTTTTTTTACATTTATGATGGATGGATGTGGATGGAGACACTTTTTTCAGCTCATACTCATGGGTCCCGTTCACTGCCATTATAAAGCTCGGATGCATCAGGATATTTATTAATATTTCTTTGATTATGTTCATCAGAAAGAATAAAGTAATATACACCTAGGATGGCTTGAGGGCGAGTAAAGCTTGGGGAAATTTTCATTTGAAAGTGAACTAATCCTTTAAAGGAATCGTTCACCCAAAAATGAAAATTCTTTCATTATTTACTCAAGTTGTTCTAAACCTGTATACATTTCTTTCTTCTGCTGAACACAAAAGAAGATATTTGGAAAACTGAACGGTTCTGGTGAACCATTGACTTTCTGTAGTATTTCTTTTTCCATACTATGGAAGTCAATAGTGCCCCAAAGCAGCCTGGTTACAAACGTTCTTTAAAATATCTTCCTTTGGGTATTAATTTCATTTTCATTGTATGACGGAGAAAATGCTGTATTGTCACTGAAAATAAAGCTGCTTCTGATTATGCTATGTTAGCCACTTGGCAATAAAATGTTGTCTCTGAGCCATAAAAACATGTTGCTCGCAGTAAATCAAGAAAAACTAGATTTAAACAATAAGACTAACTGTGTTGAGCTATAACAATGATTAGATTCAAGATTCAAGACTTTTATTTGTCACATACATGGTTATATGGAGAACATATGACCAGCAGTGAAATGTAAATCAGGTCCGCTCCATGGACAATATAAATATTGAAAATTATACAAAAATAATAAGATATGGAAAATAATAAAATAATGATCTTATAAAAATAAAGTATGCAGGACAGTAAACTATAGACTTAAGTATTATAATGAATAAGAATGTTTTTTTGGGGGGGGGGATATTTTAATCCAAAAATCTTACATATTGTGCTTTTAAAAATGTAACAACCAACCCCTATGATGATTCCAATGCGTCCATCAATCACATCTTCTGCTGAGGCAAAGCCACATGAGGTTTTTGTTGCATATCTGTTGTGGGATTTATTCATATAAATATATAATTTACATATATAAATTTGTTTTCATCATAGTTTGCGCATTTCTTCTTATTTATGCACATCTTGATGTTTCCATCCAACGTTTTTATGCAATATCCCAAAATCCACATAAAAATAGATGAATCATGGAAGCATAGCTAGTGACTGAACCCTTATGTGACAGGAATACACTAACTACACTCACACAAACACGAGCAGAACATTTCTATATATATATATAATTTTTTTTTTTTTTTTTTCAGATTAAATTGTTCATGTTGTTCATGTTGTTCTTTGCTCTTAAATGATATTTATGCAAAAATTGGATAGTGTGGGTGTTATTTCAGCAAATTACCTCTCAGTGTTACATCTGTCCCCAGCTAGTGGTACAACTTTAGGTTGTAACAACACAACTCTTCTCTATTTATCATTACCTCATATAATCTGTGATTATGCAGTACATATCCAAGTGTGTTTTCTTGTAGAAGATAAATGAGGCTTCCATTGTTCAAAATTTGAGACATCTAGCACAAACAACTACTGAGTTACTGATGCTCAAACAAAAAGTGTTACGGCCATCCCTGGCCTCCCCCGTTTACATACAGTTTGTTCTCACATGTTGAAAATATACAATTAATATAACTTCTAAAAATATACAGTAACAATAGCTATACTGCACAATTTAGAATTTCAGTGAAGTCGTCAAAATTATGAAATATCAAACTGAGTCTTCTTGGTTCCAGATTTGAACATTTCCCTGGTTTTCAACAAAAAATTAAGAGACCACTGCAAAATTTGCAGTTTCTCTGGAATTATTATTTATATGTATCTTTTTGAGTGAAATTAATATTTTTTTATTTATTCTACAAACTACTGACAACATTTCTTCCAAATTTCAAATTAAAATATTGTCATTTAAAGCATTTATTTGCAGAAAATGACAACTGGTCAAAATAACGAAAAAAGATGCCATGTTTTCAGACCTCAAATAATGCAAAGAAAACAAGTTTATATACATTTTTAAACATCACATTACAAATGTTTTCAGAATAGAAATCAGTATTTGGTGGAATAACCCTGATTTCCAATCACAGGCTTCATGGGTCTTGGCATGCTCAATCAGGCGGTCACATTGCTGTCAGATGACTTTACGCCACTCCATGGAGAAAAAATTCAAGCAGCTTGGCTTTATTTACTGGTTACAAGGGACAGAAAGCTCTCAGATTTAAAGAAAAATATCTTAATTTGTGTTCCAAAGTTTGGCATGACATGAGGGTGAGTAATAATGACAATTTTCATTTTTAGGTGAACTAACCCTCTAAAGGGATAATTAACTAGCCAAGGATTATTAATCGATTCACTCAAAAAAATCTTGGGTTATTTTTTTCTACCCAAGTCCTGGGTTTAGCCATTCGGGTCATTTTTTTAGGTTATTTTTCCAGTGGTTGGGTAGTTTTTTGTGTTACCCCGATCCTGGGTCAGATGTAACAACCCAGTGTTTGGGTAGTTTTTTGTGTTACCCAGCTCCTAGGTCAGATGTAACAACCCAGGGTTTGGGTAGTTTTTGTGTTACCCCGATCCTGGGTCAGATGTAACAACCGAGGGTTGAGTTATTTATTGCGGGCTTTTTGAACCCTCTTCAGGAAAGAGTAGTGCAGCTCCGTCAAAATTGTGCATGTCTTCGGTAAAATACAGGTTTGTGTACATCTTATTTTATCTAAAAATTTGTAAATGTTC
This sequence comes from Chanodichthys erythropterus, assembly GCF_024489055.1. NCBI lineage: Eukaryota > Metazoa > Chordata > Actinopteri > Cypriniformes > Xenocyprididae > Chanodichthys > Chanodichthys erythropterus. The sequence goes on from NC_090234.1 coordinate 6,722,342, forward strand.
TGTTTATGATTTAATTTTATGCAAAGCAACATACATCTGAGCATCTGAGTAAAGATCTGGTCTGTTTTACAGGTCATTATTGCTGGTCAAGAATTCAAGACTCTTGTCTGAAGGTGAAGAGATGAAAGAAAGAGCATTTCTCCTTACCTGTTTTTTAACCTTAAATCTAATGTCATAGATTGTCATTTTGAATAAATGAATCTATAAATGATCAGAAATTGTCTTGATAACATTACATTATTGAATAACTACACTTACTGATATATATAAATACTGTCAGTAGTCTGTCAGTGCATTGAAAAAAGTTATTCTGAGTATGTTAAAGTCCCCCTGTGGTGAAAATCAAGTTTTTAATGTTGTTTATGTGGTGTTTTAAATATGCTTTTAGACAAACCATGTACAAATTCTTAAGTCAACACCATTGCTGAGTATTTTCTCCTTAAAACTGCAGTGAAAAAAAGACTGGTGTGAAAAAAAATTGCTGGTATTTCTGACAACACAAACTATCTAACAAATCACATCAACGTGCCGGCAGGCTTTAGCATATCATTAACAGTGAACTAGCAGGGAGAAGCCAGGTTATCCTGGTATATTTTTCTGTTGGCATGAAAAATCGTGTAGATTTAGCAATATTTTAGCAAAAAGGCTAATCAAATTAATTACCGTTGTGTCTGATGTTGTAAAGAGAGATTGTTCAGCCTTAACCTCAGTAAGTTGACCAGGTGGATCTCTGAGGTGGCGAACGAGTGGAGGCAGGGCTAATTTGCATATTCATTGATCTGCATATATATTAAATGAGGCAAGGGTGTAAAGTTACATTCAAGCTGTTTTAAGGCATGAATATATATATATATATATATATATATATATATATATATATATATATATATATATATATATATATATATATTTTTTTTTTTTTTTTTTTTTTTTTGAACAGGAAAAAACTTTAAATATGTAATTTTGGTGATCAAAGATTAGTTTTAAGGGATAAAATTATAGACTCCAGGGAGACTTTAAGCACTCTAATGGGTTAAATGGTGCGGTTTCAATCTTTATGTGCTTGACTAATTAATCACAGATGTACATTAAAATACACTTTAACACATTTATTTCCCATATGCATAGTTTTTCAGACACATGGAACAGTTTTTTATACTTGGGAAATCTGTTTTGTCAGGCCAATGAAATTATTTCTCTGTCTTAAAAGTAGAGATAGTATGTTAACCCACTTACACCTGTGCCCTTCTGAGTCATGTGACCGTGAGATATGTGCTTGTCTGATGACGTCATCACGAGCCTCTAAGCTTCTCCATTTAAAGAGCTTTTCTCCGACACCCCCTTGTAAATATGGGATGCATTGCTTTTACAACAATGGAAAAAGCCAAATTTTTTTGTGTTTCCTGAGGTTATGGAATGGAATGCTTAATTGGAAAGTTGTGTGTTACTGTGCAACGCTTATTTTTAGATATTTAGCAATTGCGGTATAGCCTCCGCTATGCTAATTGAACGCTTGGAGAAACACATTCTGGGAAAAGATCATATAAATAACACATAAATACATCGACATATCTGTGATTCCCAAACTCAAAGGATGTTCGTTAGTAGCCGAAGATAAAGGAAGCAGCACGTTGCAACAATGATAATGATTTATTTGTTTAATGTTGTTGAGGGACACACAGGATGTGGAGTTTAACACTGTTTTCGAGGGCTTCATCCAGATGGAATGATTGTTTCCTCCAGGCCTGAGCTTTAAACTCCCAAAACAAAGTTCTGTAATGCACTGACTGCAAACAATTAAGAGTCGGAGTGTATCACAGAACTTTACTTGGAAAGCCACTGCAGCGCTGCTTGCCGATTCCGCTTCTTCTCGGGGAAGCTCTTCTGTACGAGAGAAACACACACGTTACATTTCTCATCTGCATCAGTCTGTGTGTCACAGTACCAGCTCTCCTCACAACCATCTTCATTTATACACCATCAGTAAGTCATGGCAACATATGCTTTTCAATTAACTTAGGAAAATAATTTGAGGCTGATATATAAATATATAATTTCTCTCTCTCTCTCTCTGTCTATACATGTACACATACATAAATATGTGTGTGTTTATGTTATAGATGTAAATTTATATTTATAATTTATATATTTACATGTTTATGTTATATAAATACATGTATGATTTATATATATATATATATATAAAACATTTATATGTTTGTTATATAAATATAAATGCATAGATAAATATGTATATATGATAAAATTTATATATACTGTATATATACACACACACACATATAAATAACATATACATATATATATTTATATGTGATATATATAAATATAAATTCATATAAATTATATATATAAATATAAATTCATATAAATTATATATATATAAAAATCTACATTTATGTATATAACATATAAACATGCATATACACATATATATATAATAAAATATTAAATCATATAAATAATATATGATTAAATATATATAAATATACATTTATATATAACAAACACACACATACGCACAATACAGTTATAATGGAACAGTTATAATAAATCAGAATGAAAGATGATTGACAGGTGAGAATGATCAAAGCATCTCTGAGCTGGAGCTGAAAGTGAGAAGGAGGCAGGCCAGAACTCCTCGAGCTCCGTAATGGCTATTAGAAGAATTTAAATGATGAACAAGATTCAGAGAGTTGGAAACTTGAACTCATTCAGTCACAAATGCACATAATCACATATGGCGGCCTAAGACGCATATGCAGAAACAGATGCCTACGTGCTCACGATTCCACGCAAATTAAGTGCATACTACAAAAAAAAAAAAAAACAAAGTGCAGAAGACTAAAATGACACTTTAACATTTAAATATTTAAATACTGAATGCACTATTTCACTCCGTCTATTTGCACAGTTAACAACTGGGGCAGCCGATACGTAGAACAGCTGACGTGTCGAAAAGGGTCCAAATTTGGAGCAGTGCATTAGTGTATGAAGACCCTCACAGCAAGTTTGTCATCCTGGATAGATATCAACTTAACACACTCATAAAAGAGAAGTCGCAATGTTAAGAAAGGGGAAACTCGGGATGCCATATGTCATGCATTTGCACGTCACTTCACGCAGACATTAAGTAGTTTACTCTCCATAGGAAAACTTCCATTCCTGCCAAAGTTACTTTAAGACTTCAGTGGGTGAATATATCAGTGAGTGGCGATGTGACAGTGTTTGTAAGCATACGCGCACAGTCTGTGAGGGCAATGCATACTTCTAGATTTAAAAAATAAATAAATAAAAAATTGTAAAAGAACATACCTGCTGCAACTCACAGCACGAGACAGTCGACTCTGAATAAACTGCATTGGCAGAAGAAGCGCTCTGGATCAACACGGTGGTCGTCTCTGTCAAAAGCCCCTGAGGATTTGACTCGGTGGTTGAGCAGATGACGCTCCTGCAAACTGTTGATGAAGCGCTTTCACGCCGCGTCCGTGTCCGTGTAGCAGCTGGAAGAATGTCGACGTGGAGCTGCCAATCGTGCGCGCGCAATCACGGACGCGCTTCGGGGGGAGAAAACTACAGAGCACTGGGGTTCAGTACACTAGTTAGAAATCTGTTAGTTAGTGCTGGAGATTAAGTGAGGTTCATAAGATATGTGTCAGAGCGCCTGCGATAGATAGATAGATAGATAGATAGATAGATAGATAGATAGATAGATAGATAGATAGATAGATAGATAGATAGATAGATAGATAGATAGACAAACCCAGCCTTTGGGTGTTTTAACCCATGAATTCTGTTTTAACCCAGCAAATTGGGTTGTTTTAATCCAGTGAAATATGTTTTAACTCAGTGAATTGGCTGGTTTAACCCAGCGAATTGGGTTGTTTCAACTCAGCGAATTGGCTGTTTTAACCCAGCGAAATTAATTGTTTTAACCCAGCAATTGGGTTGTTTTAAGACAGTGAATTGGCTGTTTTAACCCAGTGAAATGAATTGTTTTAACCCAGCAATTGGGTTGTTTTAAGACAGTGAATTGGCTGTTTTAACCCAGCGTATTGGGTTGTTTTAACCCAGCGATTGGATTGTTTAACTCTGCAATTGGGTTGTTTTAACCCAGCAGTTAGGCTGTTTTAATCCAGCGACTGGGTTGTTTAACTCAGCGATTGGGTTGTTTTAATCCAGCGATTGGGTTGTTTAACCCAGCGATTACATTGTTTTAACCCAGCAATTGGGTTGTTTTAATCCAGCAATTGGGTTGTTTAATCCAGTGATTGGGTTGTTTAACCTAGCGATTGGGCTGTTTAACCCAGCATTGGGTTGTTTAACCCAGCAATTGGGTTGTTTTAACCCAGCGATTGGGTTGTTTAACCCAGCGATTGGGCTGTTTAACCCAGCGATTGGGTTGTTTTAATCCAGCGATTGGGTTGTTTAATCCAGTGGTTGGGTTGTTTAACCCAGCGATTGGGCTGTTTAACCCAGCATTGGGTTGTTTAACCCAGCATTGGGTTGTTTAACCCAGCGATTGGGTTGTTTTAACCCAGCGATTGAGTTGTTTTAACCCAATGAATTGAGTTGTTTTAACCCAACGAATTGGGTTGTTTTAACCCAGCGATTGGGTTGTTTTAACCCAGCGATTGAGTTGTTTTAACCCAATGAATTGGGTTATTTAACTCAGCGATTGGGTTATTTTAATCCAGCGATTGGGTTGTTTAACCCAGCGAATGGGCTGTTTAACCCAGCAATTGGGTTGTTTAACTCAACTATTGTTTAAAAATGACTAAATGTCTGGCTTCAAATGAACCCAAAATATGTTGGAAATTAAAAATCAGACACATAATTACTAGAGGCAACAATAATAAATTATCTATTTTGCCCCAAATAAAGTTACTGATGAAATGCGAGACATGAAGAAAACAAAGTAAAAAATCAAGTTAAATATAATAATATTCAACGAAAATTTCAGAAACATATGACAGATTTCTCTTGTGATGCACAAATACTGTTGGACATTCCTATTATTATTGTTAGTAAATGACATCAACTATTGAAAGTGTGTTTAAAAGAGTCCAGAGGGCCAAGAGAGATGATGAAACACAGATAATGCATCGCATAGCCCATATAGGCTATACACACAACATACTTGCACTCAGTTTGATTCAAGTGTCACGTTGTGGGTTGATCTTTTAACAACAGTAGTTATACCCTTTGTCAGGTGATCATTTCAGAGCTTTAAACGCAGTCAGACAATCGGTAATCCATTTGTTTTACCCAAGCGACATTTTAATGTTAGCCTAGTTTAATGTTTTATAACTATAAACTCTTATTGGTCTAGAATGGTTAAACTGCGGTGTAAAAGGTTGAAGATTAACCACACTGTGAAAAACGCTCAAATGAAACTAAAGCACAGGGAACAGCAGGGGTCGCTATCTGACAGACAGACAGACAGACATGCAGGTCACGAGAGTGTGTAGGTGTGCTCAGATCATGTGCTATTGCGTTATTGACTGTAAAGGGCTCGGTGAAGGTAGTACATGTCACATTAGTGCTTGACTGTCATTTTCAATCTCAATCTGATCCATCAGATCAGCTCCTCTGTATACAGTTTTAGGTTCCCAGAACGTTCCTGAGGGAACGTTTTGGGAAAAGGTTATGTTTAACTATTGGTTTTCATATAAATAAAATAAATGCAACCATATTTGAACATATTTAACCCTAAAAACCCAAATGTTAAGATAAATGTGTGTAGAATAATTATGTTAAAGCTATAAAGTATATGTTATGTTATTAAACGTTTTTTAAAGAGTTTAAAAGTACAACTCCAACGAGTTATTGTTTAATCATAGTATTAAAGTTATAAAGCTTCAGCTCGGTTTTCAGCAAGAGTCGGAAGGTAAAAGGGGGCGTACAACGCAACAGCTCAGCCAGCGCTTTCTATTGGTCAGCGTGAGTGTGGGCGGGGCCAGCAAATGACTGGGGCTTTCCGTAAATTTTCATAACTCCACAGACAGCGTTTCCTTCACAAGTGCATCGTAGAGCAACGACAATCGGACGTATTTATTTTAAGCCATATTTCATTTTCGCTGTGAAGGATTACAAACAAATAAATCACACCAGGAGTGACGGCGGACGAGGAGAGATCCTCTCAGACATGATGGAGATTGAACTGCCTAAAATTCACCCAAGCCAACAGGTAAATAATATTAAATAACAATTAATTGCGTTACTAACGTTATAATAATGTTTTAATAGTATTAAAATACTAACTTGCAAAAAAAGAGACAGTTTCTCTAATTATACTATGATGTTACATCATTTTGCCCTTTGAACCTCTCATGTGGAGCATGTATTTATTACTGTTACCAGATCAGCGTTACACACTTTCGTCTGACTTTTAAGAGCCTAGCGCGTTCCTGATTTTAAAGTTTCGATATTTTGATAATTTCTATAACTCATGACAGTTATAACGGTTGAAACAAATGTCATTTTTAAATATAGCAATATTCCGTGGCAAAGGAGGCGTTTCCTCTGATCTTTTCACTCAAAATTCTGCACTGTCATTGAACACGGGCCGTCCTGAGAGCGAAAGGAAGCAAGAAATACCGAAATAGGTGTGAAAACATCTCACAGTGCTATGTGGCTAGTAATTGGAGGCGAAGCTGGCACACGGTTAAACTTCTGTCATGAGATGTGTCGTTGCGCTTTGATGTTTTTGCGTGCGATCCCGCAACAGACGCGGCTGCGCATGCGCGCTCACCGGCGCCTTGCACAATAGCAGGCGGCTCCAATCTGGAATGTGGCTGTTTACTTTTCCTTGTGTCCTGACGTAAAGAAGTGGTCCTCCGCTTTGAAAGATTAATCTCTATCACAGCTATTGCTATTCTTTATACCTAACTGAAGAAAAAAAAGACTTTTGGGAGTTTTGGTAGCACTTTGGTAACGTGTCGTTTACAAACATTACATAATACTAAAAAGATCATTAGTGTCTGTATAATGCATGAAAATATTAGGGCTGGGTAAAAAATATTGATTTCTCATTTTTACGAACTGATATTGATTCTTAAATCCCAAGAATCGATTGGTCTGTTTTCAGTTGATGAATAAGCAGAATATGTAGCGCCTCACATCCAATAAATCGCAATAATCTTTGTTACTTTCGATATGAAGCAAAGTCTCAGATTTCATATGTTTTGGCGCTGTTTAATGTGGCGTGACAGATCGCTTTAGCGCCTCAGTTAAAATGAACCAGCAAGCATGAGCGCATGTGAACATCCTCTCCTCCGCTTTAAAGCTGCAGTCCGCAACTTTTTTTTTGTGTTAAAAATTTACAAAGATTATATAATGAGAATATACAACATGAATCCATTTTCCAAACCGTGTTTTTGTCTTATCCTGAATCATTATGGTACAGTTATAATAAGTGTTTATATTCGGACTATTTCAGGACCGGACTGGTAGGACTCGCCGCAGAGTATCACAGTAACAGCGTGACTCGCCATAGACATACACGGAGAAAAGTAGATCCGGCTAGAATGTTCCTCCGCAAGATGCGTGCAGTTCTGTTTATTAACCGCTAGAGGGCCAAAAGTCACGGACAGCAGCTTTAATAATAGTTACAGCACGAAATAAACATGCATGAACATCTGAAGGTATGTTAAAATATACAGTACAACTTACCGAAATCCGTATCATGTCTCGTGTAATCGCTCAATCAGTGTTTCAACCTCGGAAAGACGTCAATAAAACAGCTTGTAAACATTGTCACGTAACGTCACATTAACCTCAGAAAAACACATTCAGTGACCATAAACTCATTAGTCAGCTAGAGAGTGAACTCTAGAAAGCAGCATTCTGATAAATATAGCTATGCACCGTTACATATTCATTATAATTTTTAATGCTCTTCAATATTTAATGCATGTTTGAATAAATCAGTTATGACAGCCGCGATTTAAATGTTTATATTAAAAAAAAACAACTAATTGGAGTAGAAATATGATTATGTAATTCTAAACTCTATTTATAATAAAAACATCACTGAGTGTAATTTAAGTGTTTGTATACAAATAAGTCAATATAACCTTCATTATTATTATAGTAGTACACATGGGAGTTTGTGTGTAGTTTACAGCATAAGTTGAGAGATTGATTTCCTCTAGAAAATTTGCCATGTACTTTAACTGAAATACTACACCCAAAATAATCGATATCGAATCGAATCGTGAAAATTGTGTCAATACCCAGCCCTAGAAAATATATGAATCAAGGTTTCATGACATTTACTGACATCCACCATAACATCACAGATGGTAAAGAGAAAGTCACATCTTCATCACAAGTAGCTTATATATATCAATATCTATATATTAAATGCTTAATATATAGAAGGTGTAGAAATACACCATCATGATAACACATACAACACTAAAATAATGCAATAAACATTAATTTAACAACTTAAGATTTAACATAAACCCTAATATACATGACTGATAACAAAAACTAAAAAGAAACATAATTAATGAAATGAACAAACATCAAATGTGATCTTTTTTTTCACTGTAAATGATTTATTTTTTACTTCCAAAAACGATACTTACTGTTAACCAGTTAACAGGTTTTTACCTAAAATTCATGCAAATTATTTTTTATAAACAATCTGTCAGTGAAAAAGAAAGACCTTCAGAAAATTGATTGTTAGTCACAGAAGGTCAAACTTTATTTGAGCTTTTTCATTTTTATGTCTCTTGCAGTTTTTGCAAACCTGTAAATATGAACAAACCCTCAACAAAACATTCAAATTAAACTTATGAAACACACACACATATAAACATGTCATGCACATTTACAGAAAATATTTTTTTATTGTACACTGCCGTTACTATAACGAACATTAATTCAGTTGATCATGTCAGAAGTATGACATTATATGATCCCATGTTAATTATTAGATTGATGTAGTTGGGAAGCATCAGGACCACTGAGCTGAAACAGTCCGAAATCCCCGTTTTAAAGAAGATACAGATATGTGACGCATTAAAAACTCGCAGCCTTTCATGCTTATGTAAGATGAGATTTTATCAAACATATGTAATCAATGCTTTAAAGTCACATGACACCATATTAATTATTGTGCTGTATGCTTTAGGCTACCGAATGTACCGTGTTAATGTTAGTGTTATTAATAAAATTATTAACCGTTCCCAAAACTTTATATATAAATGTGTGCTGATGTCCAAAGTACACATTTAAATACTTTAGAGGGGACTATATTTAAATTATTTTATGAGATACATATGCTTGTAAAATATTTTCTTCTTTTTTGTTTTGTTTTTAATAAAATATCACTCATTCAAGCGTTTTGTAATCAGTATAGGTCTAAGCCATTTCTTTGAGAGTTTATTGGCATTTAAATCGGGGCCTAGGACGTCCACACCCTCACGTCCACGTCCCTGATCGTCCCCCTCCTCGATGAAGACCCTGCTTTAAAATAAAGTCACGTTGTCCAGCAACAGAACTGAGCAGTTGTGCATCAGGGTGACTTTAACGAGAGTTCACCTGTACTGAAACATTGACAGCGAGGGTTTGGGAAACCGGTTTGGACGCAGACTACGTGCAACACCTGCCTGAACCGTGCCTGAAAAAAATAGAGAACAAGGAGTTCTCTTGTTCCTGCAGTGGTATATTCCACATTCCCGCAGTCTGTAGAGGAACAGGAAGTGAGACAGGTCTGAAAAATAATCTCTTCTTTATCGGGAAATTTTGCAGTTTTAATAACAGCTCTAGTTTCCCGTTTCCATTAATCTGGATAATGATTACAACACTTTGACCATTAATTATATAGTTAGGTGTGTCTTGGATATTCTTTTTCACTCCTAAATACAATCCCATCCATAGGCTGTGACGGCTGCGATACTCACACGTACAAACATACACATGCAAAACTAGATGTTTAATTCAAACCCCACATAATTACTGATGTAATCAAGCTTCTTCTTCATCATCATCATCAGCAGCAGCAGGCAGAACACAGACTTTCTTACATCAGGTCAGAAACACTCACTGGGATCACTAAAATGATCATATTTACCAAATACAGTTTCTAGGGAACAATCTGCAGCCTTTTACACTGTAAAGGAATAGTTCATCAACAACTGGTGTTTATTTTCCCTTCATTTACTCACTCTCATGAAATCCAGGCCCCATATTATATTCTCTTTTTTTTGGCCCAATTTAGTTTGGGGTCAAATTCTCACTATTAACTATGACTTTTCCCACAATAAACTCCTAATTACTGCTTATTAATAGTTAGTAAGGTAGTTGTTAAATTTAGGTATTGGGTGAGAATTTGACCCTAAAGTGTTACCCTTTTTTCCCTTCGGGCTCAGCGTTGCTTTAATATCATTGATATACTATAATTTATTTTGTTAATATTTGTAATAAAATTTAATTTCATAGTTTCTGTTTTCTTTTTAATTCTAGTTAGTTTTAGTAATTTTTAAATAGGTCTCAGTTTTTAGTTTATTTAGTATTAGGTAGGCTTATTTTAGTACTTAAGTGTAAATGAGAAATGTTGCCTTGGCAACTAGCTAAAAATATTTTAATATTTTATTTCAGTTAATGTTTATTTTATGTCAAATATTTTTTTTTTTTTTTATGGTTTTAGTTAGGGCTGGGTAAAAAAAAAATAATAATTTTTTGATTTTAATCGATTCTCATTTTTACGAACCAATATCGATTCTTAAATCCCAAAAATTGATTAGTCTAGTCTGTTTTCAGTTGATGAATGAACAGAACATGTAGCGCACCTCCTATACAAAAAAATCACAATAATCTTTGTTACTTTTGATATGAAACAAACTCTCAGATTTCAAATTTGATCTATTTTGTTTATTGTTTATCCATTTTTGCTGTTTATTGTGGCGTGAGAGGTCGCTGAATCTCCTCAGTTCAAGAGAAGCGGCAGCGCGTGAAGCACACGTGAACTGATCATCTCCTCTTTAATACCAGTTACATAAACATGAATGAACATCTGAAGGTATGCTAAAAGCTACAGTACAACTTACCGAAATATGTATCGTGTCTCATGTAATCGCTCAGTGTTTCATCCGCGGAAAGACGTCAGTACAACAGCTTGTCACAATATGTCACGTAATGTCAAAATTTATTTCAGAAAAACCATGTTCACTCTGACCATAAACTCGTTAGTCAGCTAGAAAAATTAACTCGAGAGAGGAGTATTTTGCTAAATATATTACATATTCACTTTAATATTTAATGTGTGTTTGAATAAATCTGTTTTTATGACAGCCACCATTTGAATGTTTATATTTCAAAAAACTAATTGGTGTAGAAATATGATTATGTAATTGTAAAGTTAGTATTATAACTTTATTATTATAAAAACGTCCGTGAGTGTAATTAAGTGTTTAATATAGTAACCACGGACTCCAGGCTATAGTTTACAGCACAAGTTGAGAGATTTTATTTCCTCAAGAAAATTTGCCATGTGAACCTGCATATATTCAAAATAATTGATATCGAATCGCAAGCTTGTGAATCGAAATTGAATTGTGAAATTTGTGTCAATACCCAGCCCTAGTTTTAATTAATGATAATAAGCTGATTGTGAGCTTCATTTTTAGAAGAAACAATATTAAAGAACAGAAAATAATAATGGTTTATAACAATAATAATGATGATGATGGTAATAATAGGCCATTTGTGGATGAACTCTTCCTGTTTGATTTTTCACAATCTTTATCTATGCTTTTGTGATGCACTTGTAAACAGCCGGATATGGTTAGAAAGTAAGAGGCTCTTTACAGAAACATTTCCTCTCAGGCAAAACATCCAAACCAAACAATCAGAAACACATTCTTGGTTCATTCTTCATCGAGGAGGAGGAGGAGGAGAGCGTGTGTGTGTCCAGTCCGTCTTCTCGTGAGAGTGGCCCGTTTATCAGTTGTTTGGATGTTTCATCATCTCTGCCGCTCCGCCCCCGTCTGTTATCTGGAGCCGGAGAGGATGTGTGTGACTCAGAGGGAGACGGGCATGTCACTGACGCCTGACGCCATCTGATCCACTCAGTTATCACTCTAGACCTTGTGTTATAACACACTTTAAAATATAATTTAAATTAGTCAGGAATTCACGTGCTGGCAAAATGCTTAAAATAATTAGTGATTAATCATTAAAAACAAATGCTAAGGAATAAAATAATATTAATAATACATTAACAGTGCTTTCATTCCAGTACAATTCAGGAGCAGTCCTCTGCAGCTTTGTTGGCGTATTTAGTTACATCGAAACGTCAGCGCTGATGTCCGATTCATAATTGCAAAACAGAATTGCTTCCTTAAAACTGCGCAGTTCCTCTGTTGTCAGTCACACTTCTCCTCTGTTTAGTCCCCTGGGCCTTGTGATCTGAAAATATATAGGAAGCTGATTTTCTCCAGATCTTGAGTCACATGCTCGACATGGTTTTTCTGACCTCGTGAACAGATAGATGCAGCGCTGCAGACGTTTATGCAAAGCCTCTCCTCTGTAAACAAATGCTAGAGGAGGTCAAAGACTAAGTAATCCATATCTCAGACACTGTTGATGTAATAAAGATTTGAGGTCCTGCAACTATCAGTCAAGAAAAGGCTGAGGCCAAGGTTTCATAAATATTTTTGTCACTCAGCCTGGGAAGAATTTTAATGACCAGTGTTTGTGATGTATAACATTGGAACAGGGAGTCGTGGAGCATTTTGCAGTTGAGCTCATATAGTGCAGAGTGGCTGATGAACAATTTAAAGGGATAGTCCACCCAAAAATGAAAAATCATACACTCAGCCTATCGTCGTTAGGACTTGCGTTCATCTTCGAAACACAAATGTAGATATTTTGAATGAACCCTGAGATATTTCTGTCCATTCCAATAATGCTTCAAAAAGTCCATAAAGAGACTGTGAAAGAACTCCATTTGAATCGAGTGGTTTAATGCAAGTCTTCTGAAGAGACAATCGCTTTATTTATTTATTCGCATAGAAACATTGATTAGCGCACATACATAGAGCACATCAAATATGGTAAACCAAGCTCTAATGTGCACAAGAAAAGCGTGCTCGTTTCAGCTTCCGTTCACCATATTTGATGTGCTCTCTGTATGCGCGCTGATCAACGTTTATATATGAATAAAAGTGTTTTGTGTCTCTTCAGAAGACTTAAACAGCTCAGTTGATATTACGTTCATGATTAACTTTTGTAAAGTTTTGTTTCAATGAATGGGCAAAAAGGATGAGATAATATCACAAAATATTCCCATTTGTGTTTTGATAATAAAAAAGTCTTAAATGGATTTACTTCTAGGTAACTGTTGCAGTATAACGCATCAGTATATTTGTAATACATCCTCTTTTTTTATCCGTCTGGAAATGTCAGTATTGCATCAGAAATGGTGGACTCATCGCTGGACTATTAGTCATTAGCTTAGAAAAAACCCTTTTAAAAAATTAAAATGAACAATAATACTAAACAGTTTCACATTTAAAAAAGCTGAATGTTAAATTAATGCACTTGTTGTCACACATAATCAGTACTTAAATCTGGTGCTTGTGTAAAAGTACAAAAGTACTTGATTTTTAATGTACGCAAGTATTAAAAGTAAAACGTATTTTTCGATAAATCATGTTTATTATTTATTCTAGCCAGCACTAGACAAGAGGGAAGATTAGTGATCGATGAAGACACTGAATATGTATTGATCTGCAAATTTTATTTCATTACTATAACTTGTCAAACTTATTGTCAAAATGTCAATATACTAAAATGTCAATTTAAAGGTGCCATTGAACGTTTTTTTAAAAGATGTAATATAAGTCTAAGGTGTCCCCTGAATGTGTCTGTGAAGTTTCATCTCAAAATACCTCATAGATTAATTTTTTAACTGCCTATTTTGGGGCATCATTAACTATGCACCGATTCAGGCTGCAGCCCCTTTAAATCTCGGGCTCCCTGCCCATCGAGCTCGCGACTCTATAATACAGTGCATTTACAAAGTTCACACAGCTAATATATCCCTCAAATGGATCTTTACAAGATGTTCATCATGTATGCTTTGGAAGTTTTCCAAAAATAAAAAATCTGATAAAACACAGATACTGGATGGTTTTTATTAATATTTACAATTTCTTTGCATTCGATATTTTCTGCTATCATTTTACTGTCAAGTTATTTTGTTGTGTGGTTAGTGTGCCGACATATGGTGCAAATGCGTTCACGGCGACCTGAGTTTGAGTCCCATTTCGAGGCCCTTTGCTGATCCCGCCCCCCTCTCTCCACCCAATGCTTTCCTGTCTGCTCTCTACTGTCCTTTCTTAATAAAGGCATAAAAAGCCAATAAATATAACTTCAAAAAAAGAAAAAAAGTTATTTTGTTGTGTTTTTGTCATTTTTATTAGTTAGTGTATTCCAAGTAACAAAAGTTTTTTTTTTTTTTTTTCCCTACAGTTCTAGTTAACTATAATAACCCTGGGCCACAAAGCACATAATAGAAACCTTAAAAAAGAAGAAGAAGAAGAAAGCAGGCCTATTTCAATATACACATCTAAATATGCTTCTTATTATTTCTGTTGGTCTACCAATGTCACGTCAACACGCCTGTGACAAGGACGCATTTTTCTTTGTTCTCTGTCCTTGTATCTGACAAACACCCTGATCTCTGTAGTTAAAACAACATGGCGGGTGGCGTTTCATTCTCAGCTGCTGATTGGTCAGAGCCAGTGTAGACTCCATATCTCTGTAGCACACACTTCTCTAGAAAGTGGTTAAAAACATGCCATGTTTCACCACAAAATATAAAATTCCAGATTGTGGTGTGCAGTTAAAAAGAAATGTGGTCAGCAGAAATAGTTTAATATAATATAAATGGTATTTGATTTAAAACATGACCACAAATGTCTTTTTATAATAATAAAAAAGTGCTTTAACTGGTCACATATTTTGTTTCTTTTTAAACATATTTTTGCATTTTAAATGGTCTTTCAGTGTGACAAATAAATTTTTCAAAGAAAAAATATCCCATATAGTCTGTCAAATAATCTGAGCATGCATAATAATGATTAAGTAATTAGAAAAAATACTGTTTAAAATAGTTTTAGATATATCCTGTCACACAGGACATGTCAACTTCCCACAAGTGTTTTTTAGTTGAAGTAGAAAGTCAGAAATATGAATCATTTTTTCCAGCGGCCTTGCTTTTGAGTTTTGAGCTGACCTTTAAATCTGCTACTAACATTTATAGTAACACTCACAGTGTATGCGTTTGTGTGGGTGTGTGATTTGGTAGTTCCCAGAAATGGGATGAAAAAGGAGAAGAAGCATGTATTATTCATATTGTCTTGTCGTTACACTGACATTGTGCATGTGCTTATCTGAGGAGGGCTGGGCTCCTAATCCCTCCTCGACAGGCCGGGTGTGGTCAGGAGCTTGTGCTGCTGCATCCCCACAGCTCCTCTCATGCCGTCTCTATTATTCCTCTCTAGGATATGGAGCTGATAGATATCCTGTGGAGGCAGGACGTGGACCTGGGTGCGGGGAGGGAAGTGTTTGATTTCAGCTACAGACAGAAGGAGGTGGAGTTGCGTCGCCAGCGTGAGCAGGAGGAGGAGAAGCGGCAGCAGCATTTGCGGGAGCAGGAGAAAGCTTTACTCGCACAACTCCAGCTGGACGAGGAGACCGGAGAGTTTGTGCCTCGAAGCCTTCCGGCCAGCGGCACGCTGACGCAGACCAACACAACAAATGGAGAAATCGCACAGGTACGCATGCACAAATCCATCTCGTGTGATCTATCATAGACACACACACACACATAGGTGCTCAACAGGCCTCACCCTCCCCTCATATTACAGGGTGCAGCTGCCTAGTTGCTTGGTAACTGCCACTATGGTATAATTAATGGAACTCGGGAGGTAAGGCTTCTGCGTAAAGTCAATTCTACGAAATGGAAAGCAAATACACTCGCAAACAATCGCAACATGACATGGATAGGACTCTCAAGACCTACTTTTCCCTGAGGATGTTAGGCAAACTTGTGTTTCGCAGATGTGCTACGTGATTTCAATCTTGTACAAAGTGGAAGAGTTTTCCTTGCGTAACCTTGGCATTAAATTATGGAGCAAACTACCTACTATTTTTCACACCAGTGATGATAACTATAACATTTTAAAAATCATTCTAATTCTATGAGAATAATGAAAAAAGTCTGAAAAGTCCACACCACAACTATAACGATGACGGCACAGAGGAACAATATTGATGGAATTACTTTCAGAATGTTTTTTTTTTTTTTTTCCAGCTGATGAATGATAAAAACATTGACAGCCAATAAGAATCCACCTGACATTAAAGAACTCAAGCATTTAAAGTGGCAGACGACAGTTATAATAAACAGAATGTTATTGTTCTTTGGCGTGGACTAGTGTTGTCAAAAGTACCGACTTCGGTACCAAGTCAGTACTGAAATTTTAAAATGTGACAATACCAGCATTTCCCTCTAGCATTTTGAGTGCTGTTGAGCAGATTCTTAAACACCTCTGATTGGTCATTGTGTTCACGCCCTCAACATATATGTCTCTGATTGGCCACTTGGTTCACGCCCTCAACATATATGTCTCTGATTGACCATTGTGTTCAAGCCCTCAACATATATGTCTCTGATTGGCCATTGTGTTCAAGCCCTCAACATATATGTCTCTGATTGACCATTGTGTTCAAGCCCTCAACATATATGTCTCTGATTGGCCACTTGGTTCACGCCCTCAACATATATATCTCTGATTGACCATTGTGTTCAAGCCCTCAACATATATGTCTCTGATTGACCATTGTGTTCAAGCCCTCAACATATATGTCTCTGATTGGCCACTTGGTTCACGCCCTCAACATATATGTCTCTGATTGGCCATTGTGTTCACACGTTCAACATATATGTCTCTGATTGGCCACTGTGTTCACGCCCTCAACATATATATCTCTGATTGGCCACTGGGTTCACGCCCTCAACATATATGTCTCTGATTGGCCACTATGTTCACGCCCTCAACATATATGTCTCTGACTGGCCATTGTGTTCACACGCTCAACATATATGTCTCTGATTGGCCATTGTGTTCACACGTTCAACATATATGTCTCTGATTGGCCACTGTGTTCACGCCCTCAACATATATGTCTCTGACTGGCCATTGTGTTCACACGCTCAACATATATGTCTCTGATTGGCCACTGGGTTCACGCCCTCAACATATATGTCTCTGATTGGCCACTATGTTCACGCCCTCAACATATATGTCTCTGATTGGCCATTGTGTTCACACGTTCAACATATATGTCTCTGATTGGCCATTGTGTTCACGCCCTCAACATATATGTCTCTGACTGGCCATTGTGTTCACACGCTCAACATATATGTCTCTGATTGGCCATTGTGTTCACGCCCTCAACATATATGTCTCTGATTGGCCACTTGGTTCACGCCCTCAACATATATATCTCTGATTGACCATTGTGTTCAAGCCCTCAACATATATGTCTCTGATTGGCCATTGTGTTCACATGCTCAACATATATGTCTCTGATTGGCCACTTGGTTCACGCCCTCAACATATATGTCTCTGATTGGCCATTGTGTTCACACGTTCAACATATATGTCTCTGATTGGCCACTGTGTTCACGCCCTCAACATATATATCTCTGATTGGCCACTGGGTTCACGCCCTCAACATATATGTCTCTGATTGGCCACTATGTTCACGCCCTCAACATATATGTCTCTGACTGGCCATTGTGTTCACACGCTCAACATATATGTCTCTGATTGGCCATTGTGTTCACACGTTCAACATATATGTCTCTGATTGGCCACTGTGTTCACGCCCTCAACATATATGTCTCTGACTGGCCATTGTGTTCACACGCTCAACATATATGTCTCTGATTGGCCACTGGGTTCACGCCCTCAACATATATGTCTCTGATTGGCCACTATGTTCACGCCCTCAACATATATGTCTCTGATTGGCCATTGTGTTCACACGTTCAACATATATGTCTCTGATTGGCCATTGTGTTCACGCCCTCAACATATATGTCTCTGACTGGCCATTGTGTTCACACGCTCAACATATATGTCTCTGATTGGCCATTGTGTTCACGCCCTCAACATATATGGCTGCGTTCCAGTTCGGTTTTTAAGTGCCCTTCCCTCGCTAACTTCACTTGGTCTCGTTGACTCAGATGTACGTCATTGCTTACGTTGCACGAGTGCCCACTTCTGGCGGAACCTTTGTATGGGCTGAACTGGAACGTCCTAAGCCATTGATCACTTGGAATCCGCAATGGAGCTGATTTATTATTTATTTTTTTCCCCTTACAAAATTGTTTAATACAGCATTCTATATGTATATATGTGTGTTTTAAATGTTTAAAAAATAATTAATATATCATAGAGTTGTTTGTGGTGGGGTAAATTCGGGTAAATTAAACGCAATATGCGGTGATGTCACAATCGTGTTGCATTGTGGGTTATGGAGCTGCCTGAAGTGTACATATGAAGTAGACTCGCTCCCTCGGTCAAAATCGAGGGAGCGAGGGTCTGTCCATATAAACTTCCCTCGTCCACTTCACGAAGTGGAACGCACTTCAAAATGGCGGCAGGGATTCCCCCGAGGGGAAGTGTTTAGGGAAGTTCGCGAGTGTGTGTCTAAAACCGAACTGGAACGCAGCCTATGTCTCTGATTGACCACTTGGTTCACGCCCTCAACATATATGTCTCTGATTGGCCAATGGGTTCACGCCCTCAACATATATGTCTCTGATTGGCCACTTGGTTCATGCCCTCAACATATATGTCTCTGATTGGCCAATGGGTTCACGCCCTCAACATATATGTCTCTGATTGGCCAATGGGTTCACGCCCTCAACATATATGTCTCTGATTGGCCACTTGGTTCATGCCCTCAACATATATGTCTCTGATTGGCCAATGGGTTCACGCCCTCAACATATATGTCTCTGATTGGCCCGTGTTCACGCCCTCAACATATATGTCTCTGATTGGCCACTGTGTTCACGCCCTCAACATATATGTCTCTGATTGGCCATTGTGTTCACGCCCTCAACATATATGTCTCTGATTGGCCACTGTGTTCACGCCCTCAACATATATGTCTCTGATTGACCACTTGGTTCACGCCCTCAACATATATGTCTCTGATTGGCCAATGGGTTCACGCCCTCAACATATATGTCTCTGATTGGCCAATGGGTTCACGCCCTCAACATATATGTCTCTGATTGGCCACTTGGTTCACGCCCTCAACATATATGTCTCTGATTGGCCAATGGGTTCACGCCCTCAACATATATGTCTCTGATTGGCCCGTGTTCACGCCCTCAACATATATGTCTCTGATTGGCCACTGTGTTCACGCCCTCAACATATATGTCTCTGATTGGCCACTGTGTTCACGCCCTCAACATATATGTCTCTGATTGGCCATTGTGTTCACACCCTCAACATATATATCTCTGATTGGCCAATGGGTTCACACACTCAACATATATGTCTCTGATTGGCCATTGTGTTCACACCCTCAACATATATGTCTCTGATTGGCCATTGTGTTCACACCCTCAACATATATATCTCTGATTGGCCAATGGGTTCACACACTCAACATATATGTCTCTGATTGGCCATTGTGTTCACACCCTCAACATATATGTCTCTGATTGGCCATTGTGTTCACACCCTCAACATATATATCTCTGATTGGCCAATGGGTTCACACACTCAACATATATGTCTCTGATTGGCCATTGTGTTTATGCCCTCAACATATATGTCTCTGATTGGCCCGTGTTCACGCCCTCAACATATATGTCTCTGATTGGCCACTGTGTTCACACCCTCAACATATATGTCTCTGATTGGCCACTGTGTTCACACGCTCAACATATATATCTCTGATTGGCCACTGTGTTCACACGCTCAACATATATGTCTCTGATTGGCCATTGTGTTCACACGCTCAACATATATGTCTCTGATTGGCCATTGTGTTCACGCACTCAACATATATGTCTCTGATTGGCCATTGTGTTCACACGCTCAACATATATGTCTCTGATTGGCCATTGTGTTCACACGCTCAACATATATGTCTCTGATTGGCCATTGTGTTCACGCCCTCAACATATATGTCTCTGATTGGCCATTGTGTTTATGCCCTCAACATATATGTCTCTGATTGGCCATTGTGTTTATGCCCTCAACATATATGTCTCTGATTGGCCATTGTGTTCGACTTGAATCACTCTTGTGGTGCTTTGATGTCATATATCGATCAGTCTGCACAGCCGCTTCAAGTCGAACACACCTGTTTGTTGTTTTTGATCACAAGATCATGAAAGTATATCTACACAGAATGCTAGTGAGTAAAGCTTTGGGTAAAGCAGTTGAACCACGAAAATGTCAAAAAACACTGCATTTTGCTGCCAGGCCACTTGTAAAGAAACACTACACACTATAGACACTAAAGACTGAACATGTAATACCATGAGTATGTCTATAGTGTCTATAGTGTGTAGTAGTCACATGACATCACTGTGTTCACAAATTTATGTTTTTGTTGTTTACATAGAGACAATAACAGTATCGCTTTCAAAAACTTGCACTTTAAAACCATTTTTTTTGTTGTTGTTGTTGAAAATGGTGTCATGTAAACAGCTTCTAAGAAACACCCATTTTGGTTCTGCATGTGCACTTCTCAGTAGTCTAACTGATGCTTCCTCATTAGACAGAAAACACGGATGCGTCCGTCTTGTTTATGGAACTACCTGACATATTTACACCACTTCTCTGGCACAATTTCAAACAATGGTGCATCTACTTTATTTTTTCTCTATTTTGTTTTTCGTGCTTGTTTTTTTTATGTTTGGTTTGTATCGTTACTGACTGTTATTAGGTAAATGTCATTAATTTAAAAATATTTGAATAAACCATACATTTATTTAAAGTGTTATTTAAATTTCCCAATTAAAGTTCCAACAACATTTAGCAGTTTTCTCAAAGTGCAAGAGACACAAACATAAGCAAGTCACACTTTACAATGTCCCGTTGAATCTAAAATCGAATACTTCCCTACTATATAGTATGCGGTAAACAGTATGCCAACAGAGTAGTATGTCCAAATGCATAGTATTCGAAAAACAGTAGGCGAAAAGTCCCCGGATGACCTACTAATTCCGGCGAGATTCTGAGGTGTGCATTTGCTGGACACTTTACTATCCCATGAGGCTACGGGAGAGGATTTATGAATTGCAGTGAAGCGACGCAACTGACGCCGTTGGTCACATGACAATGTGACAACCTGGTGAATGAAGCACGTCCGAATTTCATTGATACTACACACATTCTATATAGAATGTGCCTTTTTAATGGTCGTGAAGTACCTACTCAGTGTGATTTCAGACGCAGACTCATGTCTTACAGCAGTTACTCTATGCTTGCACAGCACCTTGCGTTCTTGCCTTTAGTAGGAGTGAAGGCAGATGCGGACGGACAGTTAAAGAAATGAGAAGTGCCCTCCTGATAATGCTGACATTGATTATACACTGAGTTGTAGTCGACAGCACAATCACCTGACCTCGGACCCTCTCCTGCTTCATCAGGTAATCATTCATTTTCCTGAATCACTATTAAATGTGAAGAATGTATGGAAAAGTCTAAGCTGTTTTATTCTACAAGAACTTTAAAAACTTGAATACTATGCAGTTTCATGGATTTCTTTTACTAATGTTTCCGTCCCATCCTTAAGCTCAGAGGTGTTTATCCCTCTTCATGCAGAGTTTATCAGCAACACACCTGCCTGGAAGTTTTATTATTGATCCTAATGACCTTGATTAGCTGCTTCAGGTGTGTTTAATTAGGGCTGGAGATCTGGGCTGGAAGGATTGGACACCCCTATCATAGAGCTTCCATTTGTAAATGTTAATTGTAGAAACTGCATTGATATTGAAGCATTAAAGGGATAGTTCACCCAAAAATGAAAATGTGATGTTTATCTGCTTACCCCCAGCGCATCCAAGATGGTGACTTTGTTTCTTCAGTAGAACCCAAATGAGGATTTTTAACTCCAACCGTTGCCGTCTGTCAGCTGTATAATGCATTGTCAATGGGAACACCATCTATAAGAGTAAAAAAAAACATGCACAGACAAATCCAAATTAAACCTTGCAGTTCGTGACGACGCATTGATGTCCTGAGACATGAAACGATCGGTTTGTGTGAGAAACCGAACAATATTTATATAATTTTTTTACCTCTGAAACACCACTATGTCCAGCTGCCTTGAGCATCTGGTGTGTGAGGTCTGATCGCGCTCTAACAATGGAAGTGATGTCTCGCACTCATTGAAGCAAAGCACGAGAGATCACTTCCATCATCAGAACGCGTTTTCAGACCTCACCAGCCGGATGTGGAGGGAAGTTGGACATAGAGGTGTTTTAGAGGTAAAAAATGATATAAATACTGTTCGGTTTCTCGCACAAACCGATCGTTTCGTGTCTCAGGACATCAATGTGTCGTCACGAACTGCAAGGTTTAATTTTGATTTGTCTGTGCATGTTTATTGACTCTTATAGATGGATTTTTCATTGACATGCATTATACGACTGACAGACGGCAACGGTTGGAGTTAAAAATCATCATTTGTGTTCTACTGAAGAAACAAAGTCACCTACATCATAGATGCCCTGGGGGTAAGCAGATAAACATCACATTTTCATTTTTGGGTGAACTATCGCTTTAATGAATTTAAATAGCATATAAGATAGTGAATGTTGACTATGTTTGACAGCTGAATTCACTTGTTCTTAAGTAACGTCATGCTTTCTTTTTCAGATTTCAGAGAAGCCAAAGGAAGAGGCAGTAGTCTGATGTAAGCCAGATTTTTAAAACCCGAACCGTTGGACCACCTGTAGTTATAATGACATCAGACTTCAGAAACTATTAATATTTTTCAAGTTTATAGTGTTTTTGTCATTTTTGTGCCACTTTTACTTTTTTTTTTAAGAATGATCTTCTGTATCTTTTTGTCATTGATTGTGTTAAACCATTAAATAATAAAACAAAAAAGTGACTCAACTGCTGGACAAATGTCATTTTTATTTTAAACGATTTTTCCCCCCAGATTTTGAAATGGTCAGGAATTTGATGATGTTCTACTGAAGTGTAATTGAAATATTGTTTCAGCATTAACTCTGGGTACATTGTTGTATGTTGATGACATTACATTTCAGTTTTGTTTTCAATGTTTTCAACAAAAGTGATTCAGAATCCACATCACATCGTAACATCGATCGAACAGTATTACCAATGATTAAGCCTTGAATTAATGCATCCACATCTACACAATGAACACTTCCACTTTACCAGTAACCAGAGATAATAGATGTTCCTTGTTAATAATTGTACCTCAAAGTTTAGAGAACTAATCCAGTCAAAGAATCTGCATTTACTTGTACCTCTCCTGCGGTGTGTGTATTGTAGATACAATGGTTTTATTGGGATATATTTGACTGTGTACCTGCAGAATGGGGCTTTCGCAGCACAAGAAGGTGATGCCCTGTCATTTGATGAATGCATGCAGCTCCTGGCTGAGACTTTTCCACTAGATGAGGCAGCTGAGGTAATTATAGGATATATATATCACCCATATAACACCTCACGGCAACACAACACCTATACATGTCTCTGCACTTCAGTCTAATTGTCTCTCTTCTCTGTGGTCTGTACAGTCAGCTCCACCTTGCCTGGATGTTTCCGTTCCACCTACCACAGATCTTATGATGCCCGCAGACATCCCAGCCTTCACCCAGAATCCTTTGCTGCCAGGCTCTCTGGATCAAGCCTGGATGGAGTTGCTCTCACTCCCAGAGTTGCAGGTATGAACATTGAACCAGACCTCACCTTACATGACAAAATTAACTTGGAAAATATAAATGGTATTAGTAAATAGTTGGTACGTCTTTGCATAGCAAGTCACTAAATGTTCGCTTATACATTGCCATTTAAAGCATATAATATATATTAGTATCAAATAAAGATTCCAGCCAACAGAAAAGGTTTATTAACATGCCCAAGCCAATTTATTCTTGCATTTGGTGCTTATAGTGTTATTTTTGGACCCTGGTCAGATAAGATGCCACCAGCTCTATAAACACCTTATAACAACTTACATAAAAACCTTACTGTGCAACATGAAAGGGATAATTCACCACATAATGAAAATTCTGTCACCATTTACTCATCCTCGGGTCATAAAACTCAAAACTTTGGTTCATCTTCGAAACACAAATATATTTTTAATGAAACCTAAGAGATTTCTTTCCCTCCATTTAAAGTTCCTTCCACCAAAAGTTTGACACTAATGATGAACAGATTTAATTTTAGGCTAAACCGTGATCAATGCACTTACACAGAGCACATCAAATATGCTCAACCATGCTCACACTTTTACAATGTCTTTATAGACTTTTTTAAAAGTTTTGGTTACATCAACTTTCAGTGGAGACAGAAATCTCAGGTTTCATTAAAAAATATCTTCATTTGGTTTTCGGAGATGAACGAAAGTCTTATTGGAATGATATGAGGGTGAGTAAATGATGACAGAATTTTTATTTTTTTGGTGAACTATCCCTTCATCCTCATTTTCTGAGAGAGAGGCTGTGAGGTACTTCTTTGTGTACTCTGGTTTATATCACCTGTGGTTTAGAAATGCGCAAACAATCCTGTTGCTGAGCAACAACCAAATGACCCTCTCTGAGCTCATGCTGTGGTTTCACACGCAGCTTGGGATGTATACTTCATTTATGTTTGTACTTGACCATTTGTACACCAAAATACACCGGATAGCTCATAACTAGAAAAAAAACTCATAAGCTCATAAAAGTAAAAAATAAAAGTGATCCCATGATTTACTCACCCTCAAGCCATCCCAGGTGTACATGACACTTCTTTCAGACGAACACAATCTGAGTTATATTAAAAAATATCCTGGCTCTTTCAAACTTTATAGAGGGAGTGAACAGTAACCGAGATTTTGAAGCCCTAGAGGCGTCTACTCTCACCTAAGCTTACGCTACTCCTACATCCTACATCATACGCCGGAACTCGACTCTCTCGTGAACCCCTGTACAGACGTTACCAGAAGGCAGTTATTCCTTTATAATCTTTTAAATATGGATATTTTGCTTGCAAAAACAAACGCTTCGCTTCAGCAGGCCTTTATTAACCCCCTGGAGCTGTATATATTTCTTTTATGATGGATGGATGCACTTTTTTAGGCTTCAAAATCTAGGGTACCATTCACTCCCATTAATAAAGCTTGGAAGAGGCAGGATATTTTTTACTCTGATCATGTTCATCTGAAAGAAGAAAGGCATATACACCTAGGATGGCTTGAGGATGAGTAAATCATGGGATAATTTTCATTTTTGGGTGAACTAACCCTTTTACGTCCTTTTATATGACTCACATCAACATTCCCCAACACGTTGAATTCTACAGAGTGAAGCATCCGGCTACAATGTTACAAAGCAGGTCAAGCGTAGAAACACTCAAGCAACTGGAACTTTGCCAACTTACCAGGCAATGTGAAAGAGTGCAACAATTCTCTGATCCCAACTCATACTGTAACCCCTGTTTGCCTCATATGAGTCTTCACATTGGATTATGGTGTTCATACGCTGCTCTTTTGTATTTTTTGCAGTGCCTCAACATGCAGATGCAGGAGACACTGAATATGGATGGATTTATGAAACCTTCCGGAGAAGCACAGAACCCAAGCTACAGTCAATATCTGCCCGGGATGGACCATCTCTCTTCCGTCCAGACAGAGGTGTGTCCTCCTGAATACATCAACACCTATGACGGACCCTTCAACAATATGGTGTCGCCCAACCTCAGCCAGATGAGTCTGAACGTCCCAGATGTGGGAGCCGAGTTCAGACCTGAAGAATTTAATGAGCTGTTTTATCCTGAGATGGAGGCAAAAGTGAACAGTGGCCCTCTCACATCCGACGGAGGAAATATGGTCAGCCAACTGGCCGAGACTGACAGCGATTCCCCTGTAAACCCCATGGATCTGCAAAGCTTCTCACCTGGAAACTTCAGCTCAGGAAAACCAGAACCCAATGTGGAATTCCCAGATTCTGATTCTGGCTTGTCGCTAGACTCCAGTCCTCACATGAGCTCTCCGGGGAAGTCCTTGAATGGAGATGGATCATTCAGTTTTAGCGACTCCGACTCGGAAGAGATGGACGGTAGTCCGGGAGGCACGGACTCCGATTATACAGAGATATTCCCGCTGGTTTACCTTAATGACGGAGCTCAGACATCTCTCTCAGATAAATCCTCCGCAGAGCAGCAGGAGATGAAAGGAAAGAACCCAAAGACAGAGCCGGTGGAGGCCAGTGGCTACTCCAAACCTCCCTTCACCAAAGACAAGCAGAAGAAACGCTCAGAGGCCCGGCTCTCCCGTGATGAACAGAGAGCAAAAGCCTTGCAGATCCCGTTTACCGTGGACATGATCATCAATCTGCCTGTGGATGACTTCAACGAGATGATGTCCAAACACCAGCTCAACGAGGCCCAGCTCGCCCTCGTCAGAGACATCCGCCGTCGGGGCAAGAACAAGGTCGCTGCGCAGAACTGCCGCAAGCGGAAGTTGGAGAACATCGTGGGCCTGGAGTACGAGCTGGACTCGTTGAAGGAGGAGAAGGAGCGACTGAAGAAGGAGAAGAGCGAACGTAGCACCAGTCTGAGAGAGATGAAACAGCAGTTGAGTACCCTGTATCAAGAAGTCTTCGGTATGCTTCGAGACGAGCAGGGCAAGCCCTTCTCACCCAACGAATACTCCCTTCAGCACACTGCGGACGGCACCGTTTTCCTCGTTCCTCGCCTTAAAAAGACTCTCGTTAAGAATAACTAGCTCTGTTCCTTCTTCTCTCTCCTTCCACACTTGCTTCTGTTTTTTGGTACTGCTTTTCTCTTGCTAACACAGTGTCCTAACCAGGCACGACGCAATAAGGCTCTGCCACGTCAGTGTCCTAACCATCCACAGGATAGTTTCATTGTGGATAGTTTAACCATCCACAATGAAATCTCATTGGTCAAAATTTTTTGCCGCACATTAAACATCAACTATGTTCTGATTTGGTTCAGTTATGTTGCATGTAGTGTCAAGAACACTGTCACTTATTACGCAACTGGTTAGGACACGGTGTAAGTTTTACGCAAAAGAAACAATTAAATAGGAGCGTATTTTGCTTATACATCAACTGTTGAAATGGCAGAACTATTATATACGTTTTGCGTATTCTACTTTCCTAATATTCATAATCTCTGTTGGATTTTGTACTCCTTTATATTTTCTCTGAGATTCTTTGACCTATATGGTTTGTAAATACATTTATACTTTATTTGCTATTGAGATAGGAACAAATGTACTGTATATAAATAGATCACCTTTTAGTATGCTAAAAATGGTTGTGATCATTTTAAGTCTGCACTTATGTCAGTTTTTATATCTTAATTTACTATTCTATTGCTATTTTATCTCTTGACTTTATGGCTTTATATTAAATAAATATTTAAACCAGTGAAGTCTGACGCAGTTTTGAAAGGAAGTTGGTTTGTGATGACACAGTTGGTTTGATGACGGAGTAAGGTCAGCAAATGGAAGGAAAGAGGAAGTGGGCATTAGAAATAAGGATGCAGAGTCAAAATCGCTTAAGCAAAACTTTCGTCACATATAAATTATCAAAAGAGGTGACCTATATTTTAGAGAATGATGGCACAACATGTACTACAAAAGTAATGCTATTCAAAATGAAGACGGAAAAGTATTGTGACACTTTGGATTACTTGGATCATGAAGATATGATGTAAAGGTGGGAAATATGTTTGTGAATACCACTTGGTTTTATCAGATGCAGACATTAATCCAGTTTAAGTGTAGCTTAAGAGTCCAAATACTTTTTGAGGCCGCTGTTTATCATTCGCCATGGCATCATAATCCATCAGGAGAAGGTTGTTCATTACACTGTAAACCCTAAAGCTCAAAATACTTAATTGGTTTGAGTAGGACAAACTTAAGCAAATGTGTTCAGTTAAATGAACTGTTAGGAGTATTTATAACTCTTTTTCTTTTGAGTTCACAGCACTAACTCATTTTATGTGTACACATTGTGTTTTTTATGTGTGCGATTTAGTAATTAATGTTTTTTTAGTAAGTTACATGTTTTAAGTTGCTGCATTTTCTGAATTAGTTTGTTATAGCTAGCAAAATATTTACATTGAGATAACCTGATAATTTTAAGTTAAATGTATAAATACTCAAAAATTTAAATTTAAGAACAAAAATGTGAGTACAAAATAAAAATCCTTAAGTTTCTTAACAAATTCTCATTCAACTTTTTTTTTTAGTTCTGACAACTTATTAGGGTTTACAGTAAATAACTCAATAAAATTGATTTGCAAGAACTCAAAATAAAAAAGTTAATTAACCAAATATGAATTGCAACCAAAATAAGTTCGCTAACTCAGTACTTCAAGTTAGGAGCAATTTACACACGAGTACTACAAACTCAAAACTTACTTTTCTGCTTACTTAAAATTTGGAACATCATAACTCAAAATTTGAAGTAACTGATTACCTCACATTTGGGTTTAGTGTATTTAAGGATTTAGAGCTCAAATTGTTAGTTTTCTTGGTTTTTCCATTTTGCCTCATCACCAACACCGTAGAACACTACATACATACTCACAACATCTACCACAATTCTTGGTTTAACAAAAGCATAAGCCTTTGAGGTAGAAAAGGCTTGAGTTTCAACTGAATTTCCCTCAGCCGAACAGCCCCAATCTCCTAGTGTTATGCAACAGAGCTGGATTGTTTGGCAGCGTCCCACGATAGACATGCCTTCCTCAAAGCCCTGCTGGACAAAGTGCACCAGTAAAGAGCAGTTGTTTGCACTGCCAGGCACTTTCACCCACACACACCACCTTTGTACACACCAAACCCTCTCCTTTGCACACTACAGTGGTTCTCCATTGTCAGCAAGTCACGCTACACAAACAGGGCCGACCTGTTCAAAGACCCACATTTACACGTCACAATGTAGGATCTTTTCATTATATACATCTTAATGCATGATTTAAAAAAAGAAAAGAAAAGCAGGTGATAAATGATTCACTGAAAGCTTCCTTTGTTCTAATGACATTTTACCTCTTATGACAGCTATAAACTGCCATGCTTTCTTATGTCAGCAGACTCAAGACTAGATCCCATGGGTTATATGGTACATTAAATTATACATTTTAAAAATCTGGTTGTTTATTAAATGTTACATTTCTTTAGTTTTAAGCCATCAAAGTGAGAGCATGTGACTTATGTAGCGCAACTGTATCTTACACATTTACCCATGGTCATGACCTTGATTCGGGCTGAGGGGAACAAAGTCCCCATGACAGGTTTTGGAGTAAGATAAGCATCGCGTGAGAAGAAAAGGCACTGCGCTCACACAAAAACAACACAGAAAATTAAACATTCTCAGGCCGTTTCAAATGTTTTTATTAAACAGTCAACGTTTGGCAATGCAATATACACATATTCATTACGACATTATCAGTGATGTTTTAAGACTATAAAATATTGTGTGAATATATAGTTGTGTTTAAAATTATTCATACCCTTGGAAAATATGATCAAAGAAGGCTGTGAAAATAAATCTGCATTGTTTATCCATTTGATCTTTCATTCAAAATGAATGAATTTAATTGAAAAAAAGTGTGTAAGTGTGTTCAGGGTGAACATGAACATGAAATTGTCCAGCCATGACTTCACCTGTTTCAAAGGAGTATAAATATGAGGAAACACAAAGGCCAAATTCCCTTGAAGGGGTGGCTGATTATGATTTCACTTTTTAAACTTTAGTTAGTGTGTAATGTTGCTGTTTGATCATAAACAACATCTGCAAAGTTACGACACTCAAAATTCAATGCAAAGGAGATATTTTCTTTAACAGAAATCACTTCTTAAGGACTACAACAAACAGCTGGTAGGGACTACAATGAGCTTCTTTCCAGGTTGGTGACATGACAAACCCTAAAATGTACATAAACCTGTACATAAAACGTCCAGTTTCATTCTAAAAGTTGTAACTTCTTCCTGAGTCTCTCCATCAGTGTCGACTCCGTTTTGACCAATGTAAGGCTGAACACCGTTACTGACAATCTTCATTTTGGCTGCGTCAGATTCTCCAGCTTTGTTGTTGTTGAGCAACTGAAGCATGAGCTGTTAAATCTCTGCCCTCTTCTGGAAAGGGGGCCAGGAGCAGCAGCTCATTTGCATTTAAAGGGACACACCCACATAGGGTCAAATTCGACAAGCTATAATAAATGATATTTTGATGGGTATTTTGAGCTGAAACTTTACAGACACATTCTGGAGACACCAGAGACATACATCTTAAAGGGGCATTATATGTCCCCTTTAAACATCTATCACAATCAGAAAAACCAAAGAAGATATTTCTGATGTGCAGCAAAAGATTGTTGAGCTTCACAAAATAGAAAGTGGCAGTGAGAAAATAGCTAACGCACTGAAAATTCAAATTTTTCATCATCAGGGCAATAATTAAGAAGTTCCAATCAACTAAAGATGTTACAAATCTGCCTGGAAGAGGACGCGTGTCTAAATCGTCCTATTGAACAGTAAGGAGGAGAGTTTGAGTGGACAAAGACTCTCCGAGAATCAAAGCTGGAGAACTGCAGAGATTGAGTCTTCAGGTCAGAAAGCCTAAAAAAAAAAAATGATCAAACAGCACCTACATCCCCACAAGTTGTTTGGGAGGGTTTCAAGAAAAATCCTCCTCACTTATCCATAAACAACCTCCAGCATATTCAGTTGTCAGACAAGACTGTATCTTCAAACGGGACTGGCTTCTATGGTCAGATGAAACTTAAAAAAAAAAAAAGCTTTTTGGCAGCAAACTCACCAGATGGGTTTGGTGCACACATGGATAAAAATTACCCCATGCCCACGGTTAAATATACTGCTGGATCTTTAATGCTGTGGGCCTATTTTTCTGCTGGAGGTCCTGGACATC
Organism: Chanodichthys erythropterus; assembly: GCF_024489055.1. NCBI lineage: Eukaryota > Metazoa > Chordata > Actinopteri > Cypriniformes > Xenocyprididae > Chanodichthys > Chanodichthys erythropterus. Next base: position 6,753,576 of record NC_090234.1, read on the forward strand.
AAAAACCAACAGATTAAAAAAAAATAAAAATAAAAAAAAATAATAAAAAAAAAAAAGTCAAAACCTGACCGCTTGTGCTAGAAGAAGAGAAGAGAGAGATTCAGTATGAAGGATTGGTCTCTGATCTCTCCTCAGGTGTTCTCTAAACTCATCAGGCATTATAGAAGACAACTCAGAGCTGTTATCTTAGCTGTTATAGCTGGAAAAGGGCATTGCAAAATGTTTTGAATAAAAGGGTATGATTAATTGTGACCAATGTGTATTAGAGAAAAACTTTTATTTCAGAATAGATTTTCTTATTCTCCAATGGAAGTTTAGATTTTTATCATTTTAAAATAAAAGATCAAAAGGATTAACAGTTCAGATTTATTTTTTACAGCCTTCTTTGTTCATATTTACCAAGGGTAGAAATAATTTTGAGCACAACTGTATATGGATTTACCCTGAATTACAAAACATCCTCCCACAATAAAATAGAGTATACGGTCATGTTATAGACATCCAGTGCCAGTGTGTAATAATATTAATTGCCAAAATACTTCCTGTCAAGTGACTGAAATCACAAAGCAGGTGAATGAATATTCAGCAAAAATGTCCTCACTTGCACACTAGTGAATGAATCTCACTAAAACTAGTCTGGGTCACATTCCACTCTAAACTCAATCTGCCAGTCAGACATGGCATTTTTGAATTTTCTTAATATTTTAGATTATTATTATTTTTTTAAATCAATTTTTAATTTAATTTTCAGTACTGCGGTCACATTTACACCCTTGTATGGTGAAATTCCACAGACAAATGCAGTCGTGCACAAGAAATTTTGCCGCATTTGCAAAGTTTTGTGGACAAAAGTGTCCATTGTCTAAGCAGTAATGTATAAAGCACAGCTCACACAGAAGTCACTTTCAAACAAAGCAGATTTCTTTTGGGCATCGCAATGAATCCATGTGAACAACTTCAACCTGTTGCGAAATCTGCGTGGGGAAATGTTTCTCCATCAACTGAAACTCCCAATTGTGTGGATTCCTACTGACATGACTGGATTTCACCCACAAACACTCGCTGAACAATGGTAAATGTGACCGCACCTTAACAGAATATTATACTAGTAAATAGTGTAGATAATTAATGACATCACAACATGACATGTAAATAAATTAGGGCTGTCAAACGATTACAATTTTTAATCTAATTAATTACATGTGGCAATTAATATAATTAATCGCACATCAATTTTGATTGAGAAATTATCTCCAAAAGATATTATAAGATAAGTCATTATTGTGTAAAGCATCAAATAGACATTAGAAAAAGTAGCTTCAAAAATAAATATTTTATTTAATTCAACACAGAATTTATGGACCATGAGGTTGAGTAAATCATTTGAACCATACCTTTATTAATATGGATATATGAAATCTTTTAAATAAAATTAGACTCTAAATAAGAAACTATAACTGCCAGTAGGTGGCGGTAAATGTCTTAATGTTTAAAGATTGGGCTAATTTTCATTTCAAAGTGAACTAATCCTTTACTCACCCTCAAGACATCCTAGGTGTATATGACTTTCTTCTTTCTGATTAACACAATCGGAGAAATATTAGTCAATATCCTGACGCATCCAGCTTTATAATGGCAGTGAACAGGATCAACGAGCATGAGCTGAAGAAAGTGCTTCCATCCACATCCATCCATTATAAATATGTGCTCCACACAGCTCCGGGGGGGTTAATGAAGGCCTTCTGAAGTGAAGTGATTTGTTTGTGGAAAAAATATTCATATTTAAACAAGTTATGAAGTAAAATATGCAGCTTTCGCCAGACTGCCTCCAGAAACTCGCGTTGCATCGGTTACACTTTTTCCGTAAGTTGAATAGGGAAGGCGTAGGACGCAGCGTAAGCTTTTTGAACTGCGAGAGTTTTACACTTTCCAGTAACTTGAATAAGGAAGGTGGCTCGTGCGGAAGCAAGATATTTTACTTCTTAACTTGTTTAAATATGGATATTGTTTTTTCCACAAACGCATCTCTTCACTTCAGAAGGCCTTCATTAACCCCCCCGGAGCTGTGTGGAGCACATATTTATAATGGATGGATGTGGATGGAAGCACTTTCTTCAGCTCATGCTCATTGATCCTGTTCACTGCCATTATAAAGCTGGATGCGTCAGGATATTGACTAATATTTCTCCGATTGTGTTAATCAGAAAGAAGAAAGTCATATACACCTAGGATGTCTTGAGGGTGAGTAAAGCTTGGGCTAATTTTCATTTCAAAGTGAAATAATCCTTTAAGTCATTCATTCAATTCCTTCAAACGGCTAATTCATTCAGAAGTGAAGTAAACCGTTCTTTATTCAAAATATAACTTGATATATATATAATATCAAATAATATATTTTTTTCTTTTGATCGTAAGGTGAAACAAGACCCAGACATATCAGGTTTCGTGAGATTCAGCCACACACCATGAGCTACAATTGAGCCAAATGTAGTTTCTGAATCTCTCGGCGTGACTACGGGAGGATATCTTTAACAAATCCACATGTATATCTTGCACATATTAATCTTACCCATCCAGAACCATCGCTGAAAAGACTTTCAGCCACTTACTGTAGATCGGGCGCTGCTTTTCCCATCTGTAAATTAAGCAGAAGAGTTACTCTTACCTGCTCCTATGACTCTTTCTTCCTCGTCTTCTGTCTGCCTCAAACCCTCATACTCACTGCTGGGTCTCACGCTAGCATTGGCTCTCCATTGGCTAGCCTTGCTCCTTTCCAAAACAGACGCTAGCTTTCTGGAGACACACTGGCTGCCTGGTCCAGTCGAGGCTGTCCTGTCGTCAGTTCGTCTGTCTAGGCCTGGAGGCCTTTCTACTCTCATGCACAACAACACGCGCTCAGGACCGCTGCACTCGCTTTCAGACTCAATGACGCACTAAACTTCATTAGGCAAGTTACGAATAACACAACTTTATTTCAACTGGTTTCTTTTTTTTTTTTTCAATTGTCACAATCTAGACTTCTGTCTTTACAGGTTTAACATGTTACATGCCCTCAGATCTGATAAAGTCTACTCTGTTTATCAAACAACACATGTACTGTATACTCACAATTTATAAAAATACATGTGACACTGTCTTCAAAATCAAAAAATAAAAAGTCCTCCAAATAATATACTTAAGGCCACAACATACATTGCATACTCACAACATATATTTTTTTTAACTACTCTGACTACAGTGTTTTGAAAACATAATATTTTTTCACTCTCAAAAACGCTCACAAAAATCACAGGGGTTTGAGGGGGAGTGAAAAGCACAAAGAAAATGTAAGCGAGTGAAATGCAGCAGTAAGGAATGTACATACGCTAACTAAAACACACTGCTCTCGCGCGGCTAACGTTAAAGACTGCGAGTGTCTGCTGCGGTAAGAGCTATAACTGGCAGATCTTGGCCCCTGCCACTCTTTCTCAGTAATCTTTCCTTTCCTTCCCAATCCTCTCATCTCTCCTCATCACCATCTAACTCTGGATCTGAAGCCTGTTGAACACACACACGGTAAAACATCACAAGTCATCATCCCTTGTTACACCTCTGTGGAGTCTGACGCTGCGTCCGAACATGCCTACTTCCATACTATACAGTAGGCACCAACAGAGTAGTGCGTCTATATACATAGTTGATATTTGAAAAACAGCATCCAGATCTAATTACTATTATCTATTACTTTTATCTTCTTTTTACAGAAACACTGAATTAGCAACAATATCTTAAGCACCAACACCAGTCCTACGTTTAAATGACAAATATGCATTCATACATGGTTGACAAGTTTAAGTTCTATCATTAAATAGTGCTTGATTATCATAATATAATATAATGCTCGATTGACTGATGTTAAGAGTGTACGTTCAGATATTATTCATAAAACAATAAAATAAAATAAAAAAAGCGAAATTGATGAATTTAGAGTTGTCAAAAGTACTGACTTCGGTACCAAGTCAGTACTGAAATTTTAAAAATGTGATGCTTTGAGTGCTGTTGAGCGGATTCTTAAACACCTCTGATTGGCCATTGTGTTCAAGCGCTCAACAGATATGTCTGTGATTGGCTACAATGATATATATATATATATATATATATATATATGTGTGTGTGTGTGTGTGTGTGTGTATAAAATAGTCTATCAGTCTGGCAAGTAAACAAAAAAAAATTACTAGCCAATGGCAAATCTATTGCCAAGGTGTGTGTAGAGGGTTGCAAAGTAAGTGTCAAACCAAATGTAGCACCTACTATACAGTATGTGACTTCGGACGCAGCATGTGTCGGTGCTGAACTTACCACTGACAAACTAATCAGTTAATATCTCCTGGAGTTATAACCCCCTCCTCCGCCGCCTGAGCCATATCCACCTAAATATAATAATGCACAGGATCAGGTTATGTGCAGTGGATTCACCTCTGATGTGGCATGCTGTGCGCTGGCCTTTCTTTACCTCCGTAAGGTCCTGAGTTCCTTCCTCCTCCAAAGTTATTTCCCTTCATGGGGCCGTAGTTGGACTGTTGTCCACCGTAATTCCCGAAATCATTGTAATTTCCTCCTCCTCCACCGCCTCCACTACCACCACCAAAGTTACCTGCGGTGCAGGTACAAATTCAGGTTAACAGCACAACTCATCTAAATAAGCCACAATGCAGATGATTTTTTCCCCCACATTTTTCTTTACATTTTTCTACTGTATAATTTATTTTTTTTAAATAAATTTATAATTTTATTCAGCAAAGATGCATTAAATTGATCAAAAGTGACTGTAAAGACATATTACAAAGAAAAAAAAAAAAACTTTCGCATAAATGCTGTTAACTTTCTATTCATCAAAAGGAATGTGAAAAAAGTACCAGTTTCCACAAATATCTGAAGCAACACAAGTTTTCTGATAATAATCAGAAATGTTTCTTGAGCAGCAAATCAGCATATTAGAATGATTTCTGAAGGATCATGTGACACTGACATATTCCATGTCGGAATAACCACAATTACGAGATTCTGACTTGTAAAAAGCGTTCACGTCCTCATAGAACTCATAATTACAACTTGCAAAGTGGAATCTTCAGAGAGCTCCGACTTGTACCACATGACTGTTAAGAGTCTGTTTAGTTTCATTGCTTTGGTTTTGTTTTCCCTGTTCCTGATTTCCCTATGTTCTTGTTTCTGATTAGTTATGCCCGTTTCTGTTTCAGCTAATTATCTTACCCTGTGAATTTAAGCCCTTAATTTCCTCTGTTCATTGTTCAGTCTCGTTTGAGTTTACGTGGTTGAGCTTTATGATTTCTGTCTCCTGAATATTCCTAAGTATTTGCTATTAAAGATAGTTCTTGTTGGATTCTCCATCGTTGTGCGATTTATACAGCTGTTACAATGACCACTGCGGATTCATTTTTGCATTGACAGTGTTGCCATAGAAACACATAATTCCAAATCCGAGGATGTGAACAGCTCAGAGTAGAACGTCACAGGATGTCATCTCATAATTTACTGTAAATATGACATGGCGTGAACAATATAATGACTGCTGAAAATTCAGCCTTACCATCACAGCAATAAATGACATTTTAAAATATATTAACAGTGCTTTTAATATTTCACAATACTACAGTTTTTACTCTATTTTAGATGCAGCATTTGTGAGCAAAAGACGACTTCAAAAACATTAAAAATCTTACTGACTCCAAACCTTTGAAAGGTAGAATATTTTATTTCAGAATTTGTTTCAATTAAATGATTCATTGGTCATTGGTTATTTAAAAAAAAAAAAAAAAAAAAAGTTTTTTTAAATCTTTAGTCAAAACAACTTGCTCTGCCTCTGAAACAACTTCCATTTTTGGATGACATCACTGAGACCCTCTTGTTTAGCCCCTCCCCCTTAACCACCTGTCAAGTTTCTGTCTTGGCTTAAACGATAATGTACCTCCAAAATTCCTGCCATCATTGTAGTTGTCATATCCTCCGAAGCCTCCTCCGCCTTGGTTACCGAATCCAGGACCTCCACCGTACCCTCCACGGCCCCCTCCATAGCCAGGACCCCCACCACAGTTACCCCCTGCCACCAAACACAAGCACAAACATCTACTTCAGTGCTAATCATTTCAGTCTGGCCTTCAGGGGATGTGACTGATTGGTTGACTGTGATGGGTCAGCACTTCATTTGGACTCAATTTGCACCACTTCTTGGGTGCTTATTGTAGGGTTGTTGTTTTTTTTGTTTGTTTTTTTTTGGACATCTTCCTTTTTAGCAGTTGCTGGATGTCTTCTAACTTATTGGTTAGTTTGCTTTGATCAGCTGTGAGGATTTGTTATGTGAATAGAAAATCCCTTGATACTTGTTCTTATTGCCAGTGAAGACCTGGTTTGTTTGAAACGTTGCGATTAGGGCTGTCAAAATTAATGCGTTAATGCATGCAAATAATTTTTTCAGTTTAACGTCATAAAAATACTTAATGCAATTAACGCAGCATCCGTTTTTTTCCCCGTCATCCTTTAGCTAACATTACATTATATGATCATGCTATAATCCTTTCAAGTGCTATTAAACTATTCAAACGCATTAAGACACAAAACTGGCTCGCCGGCCGCACAGAGTCCTCTTTCACACTTGAACAGGCAAAAACTGAAAATTATGTCGTTTTATCGAGTATCCTCGTAAGCACGGTCTTAAATGAGTTAAATAAAGTCTTAAATGAGCGTTAAGAGGAACTGGGATGTCAGGGCTTAAAGTGACAGCAGCCTAATAAACCTGCTGCTGTCTGTCATTAATGTTAATCAAAAAAAAAAAAAAAAGAAAAAAAAAAAAAATCACTCACTTTTCTTGACTGAATAACTTTTGTAGCATTAATAAAAATTTATCTATATTTAATTTATAAATTATGTAGTGAAGACTGAAGTGTTTGATAACTTTTCAATTTCTGTATTTCCTACCCAAGCAAATATTTAAAATATACTGTCAAATGTCTACATTAATTTGGTGATTAAATGCAAAAATGTTACAATATAAAAATATATTAAAAGCTAATATTAGGTGCGATTAATTTGAGACTAATTACAAATACATTATAGAATAATTTTATTTAATGCCATGTCAGCATCTGAGGCTATTTTAATGGCCAAAACTTACAAAAAATACAAATATCACATAAATAAAATAAAAACCAAGCAAACACAGCAAGTAATACTATACAAGATTTTTTAAATTAACATTATAAAAATTCTAAAACCTTTTCAGTCAATTTTTTACTAAATGCGTACTTAAGTGAACTGATTAATTACATAAAATGTGTGATTTTTAAGTTACCCGTGTCCAGGCTTTTTGTTTTGCTCTTCACTTATTAAAACCCTTGCACTTTAAGCCACTAGCTTCTGCCTGCCTGTTTGTTACATGTTTTATGAAAGAGTGTGATTTTTGCTAATTGATCATGTTAGTATCATGATATTGTCCCCACCGAATCCGTTGTATCCATCTCCTCCGTAGCCACCACGGCCTCCTCCGTACCCTCCTGTAAAAGACACGAGATTCAGTGTGTTTACCAGTGTTATTTACACCCGAGGTGCTACAGTACAAACTGACACACAGGATCAGGTGTACAGTATCACATGTCATCTTACCTCTGCCAAAGTTGTCACCTCCGAAGTTTCCTCCTCTTCCCATGAAATTATCCCCACCTCCACCTCCACCGCGATCTGAGAACGAAAAGCACATGATGATCTGAAACAGTACCTTATATATTATTAACAATAACCAAATGCAATGTTTTGAATATTACAGTAACAATTTATTATGAAACGTAAACGTGCATTTGAGAATCAGGAGAAGCAGTTAGACATAAAACATGCTACTTACATCTCTGATTAGAAACAGCTTGCATCTCCTGCTTTGGAAGTGCTTTTCTTACTTCACAGTTATGCGAGTTGATCGTGTGATATTTTTGTGCTGATGAAAAAGGAAAAATTATTTTATAAAAACAGATCTGTTTGTTCAGCTACTGAAAGAAAAGTATTTCTTGACATAATATGGGTAGTAAGTTGACAGCATGTTCGCTAACTTTTATACAGTTGTGGCAAAAATAATATTTGTTTTTAATGACCCCACAAGAAAATATTTTAGACTTTTTAAATAAATATGAGGGAAGAACAAAACACTAAACTTGGTTAGGTATTTATCTGACAAAATTATTTGCCGAAACAAACATCAACTACAGGTTTTATTTTACTATGCAAAACAATAACAAATGCATAGAAAAACTAAAAACCTCACAGGAAAAAGCATACACTGACTACAACAGTGTGTATATATATATATATATATATATATATATATATATGGGAACAATTTTATTTTAGTATATTATTGAGTTCTAATCACGTTTTTGCAATCACTTAAATAGTATTTTGTAGTATAAACATTTTTATATTTAAATTGAAGTACAAATATTCCATGTAATATATCAATTAATGGCACTTCATAAAAGCTGCATGCATAATAATTAAAAAAAGATGCAGTTTTAATAGTTTTTTAGAGTCATTTACCCATAAACAATGTATCCAATCAGTCAGTCAGTGTGTGTGACTAGCAGATGAAAGTAAAATGGTTTCCATCTAAACTCACCAACAATTTTATCCACAGTATCATGATCATCGAAAGTGACGAAGCAGAATCCTCTCTTTTTCCCAGTCGAACGCTCCTCCATGATATCGACCGTCTCAATCTTCCCATACGGCTCAAAGTACTCTCGGATGTGATACTCATCTGTGTCTTCCTTGATTCCACCCACAAAGATCTTCTTCACGGTCAGATGGGCTCCAGGTTTATTAGAGTCCTGGATAAGGAAAGTAAATGAATTTACATCTTGATTAAAGGTATGTTAGAGCGGTCATATGATGATTTTTAAAGTTTTCTTTTTCCTTTAGTGTGTAATGCGTCTATATGTGCATGTATACGATCAGCAAAGTCTCCCACAAAGAGATTCATTTTATCTAACAGGGAACACTGATCTAAAACACCTCAACTGTAGTCCAGATTTTACTTCTACAATCGTCCATGTCACAATGTGAAATATTAGCATAGTGCCTCCCAAAGGCATACGCAGCAAAAGAAGACGATGTTTCAGTAAATTGTAGTGTGTCATGTTGCAGAGACGCTGTTTGGATACAATAGCAAAACCGCTTAGTTTAGCTTTCCAAAACCAGATGAATCAGAGGTTAAGATTTATTAATAAAGCTGTTCTTGAGCAGAACAACCCAAAAGTTTGCTTGTGCACAGTGTATTTTACAGAGGACGGTTTCCTGAAACTGGGAGAGTACAACGACAGATATATACAAAGACTACTGAACACTATGACTCAAGTTGTGTTTGCAAAGTTGTTTGCAATTCATCTGCATTTTCTGACCTGGGGTTAAACTGATTCAGTAAAACCGACGACATTAGTATCAACTGTGAGTTTACAGTTTCTTTAGAAGCACTGGAAGCTGAAGCTTACGATTATAGTAAGGGGGCGTTACATTTCCGACACACGCTTGAGCTGTCTGGCCAATCACAACGCACTGTCAGCTGGCCAATCAGAGCACTCTGAGCTGTTTGAAACTCACTGATTTCTACAGACAGACTGGGAATAGAGGTGCTGCAGTAATGTACAGTATGTGAAAAATAATGTGTTTTTTGAACATTAAAGCATGATAACCTGTTCTGTTACACCCAATAATCAAAACAATGAAATTTTAGGGTGCGTTCACACTTGTCATGTTTGGTTCGATTAAAATGAACCCTGGTGCGATTGCTCGATTAGTGCGGTTCATTTGAACATGTGTGAACGCTGCCATCCGAACCCTGGTGTGCACCAAACAAGCGGATCGAGACCGCTGAAAAGATGGGTCTCGGTCCGCTTCCAAACTAACTCTGGTGCGGTTCGAATGATATATGAACGCAACACGGACCAGACATGTAAACGAACCAAAAACAGGAAGACGAGACCCTAAAAAGGACAGAATCCTCACGCCTATCGGCTTTTCTTGTCATTGTCGTGAGTTTGCCCATCACAGGCATCAGACGCGCGTCTCCATGCAGCAGATCGTTTGTGTGTGTGTGTGTGTGTGTGTGTGACGGATGGATTCCTGCCGCTGTTTTGACTACTTTACACATTTTATACGATCTTCACGAGTTCCCAGCTGGCCAAAATACCATCACATGCAGGCTACGCACACACAACGAGCGCATTTACCTCAGCAAACAGCATTGATTTGGATGTTCGGTACATTCAGTCTCAAAATAGGCAATACGTCATAAAACCCGACCAATCACGTTGTGAATGTATCCCTATGCCTTAAGGTTCGGTATCTTTTAGTCCGGTGATAAAATTGACAATCTGAACGCTAACCGGACCAGGACTAAATGTTTTTTTTTCTGCTTTGGTCCGGACCAAACGAACCGAACTACAAGTGTGAACGCACCCTTAAAATAGTATTATATGCCCCTTTAATTTCAGAGTAAATGGAGTACAAATCTGTATGGAGGCCCATTTCTACCACAGAATAAAAACAACAACAAAAAAGGGAACGGTGAAATTTCTCAGAATTGCAAGTGACCATCTTAACTTTAGTGACTTTCTTTCTCACAATTGTAATACTTTTTCAATTGATTTGTCCAATTAATTTGAATTGACAAAAAAGAAAAAAAAAAAGTTTTACTGAGCAAGTAAAACTCAAAAAAGAAACAAAATATAACGAGTTGAGATTTTTTACAGTGCAGTTCAGAATTTCTTGCTCAGAATTGTGAGATTCTAACATACAATTCTGGTTTAATTTCTTAAAATCTTTTGAGATCGATTTTGAGTTAACATCTTGCAATTATGAATTCTGAGTTAAACCCGTAACAGGGAGAAATAAAGCCTGAACTGTGAGATATAAACGAGTCAAAATTCTGAGAAAAACGTCAGAATTGCAGGATCCTAATTCAACATCACAAGAGATTAACTCTGAAGTGCGAGAAATAAAGTCGGATTGTATTTGAAACACAACTCTGAGAAAGAAAGTCTGAATTGCAAGATATTAACTTATAATTGTGAAACAAACTCATAACTGAGAGAAATAAAGTCACTTCAATTACTAGTTGATTCTCCATGTCAACTTCCCATGTGCAGTGTTATGGTTTAAGTGGATGTAACCGTACCTCTCTGGAGACGGCCCGTTTGGGCTCAACGACTCGACCGTCCACTTTGTGTGGCCGTGCTGCCATAGCAGCGTCAACCTCCGAGACACAGGAATACGTCACAAAGCCGAAACCTCGCGAGCGTTTGTTTGCTGGATCTCTCATTACCTGCAGAAAGATGATAATTGATAATAACAGTGGTTTTATTACTGTTACTATTATTATTATTTCTATATGCATTAACAACTCATAACACGGAACTGTTGGATGCTTGATTCTGATTGGCTGACAGACATTTTATGTTGTAGATTAAGCAGGTTAGACGGTTTGTATACAGCTACTGTGAATATCAGCATGACTGTGATTCAATAATTCAATGGTCCATTATTAATTAATACTTATTTTTTTTTAAAAAGAAAAGAGATAAAACTCTGTGGTGGTACCATACATGTTACAGGAGCTATGTTTCCATCCACCTATTTGTATGCACATTTTTGGATATTGTATAAAAAATAAAATAAAAACGCTGTATGAAAATGTCTAGAATATGTATATAAATTATAAAAATGTGCATAAAAAAAAATCTATGTGCTTAATTCACCCTTCGCTGGGAGTTTGATTGACAGGCGATCTGACCAAATATATAGCCAAATTTCTTAAATGACCGAATTTGAAAGCTGAGGGATTGTTTCCTATTAAGTGATGATTTTGTTCTCTTGAACACATGGGATGGAAACAGTGCTTTAAGCGCAAATGTTTCATGTGATATTCCAATTTTGCGCACATTAGTTTCACAACTTTGGATGGAAACATAGCTAGTGATAGTATGAAGTGGTATTATGCCAATTCAGTGAATGATTACCATATTAATCATACACCATTGGTGTGGATGAGAGCTTAACCTGGTACTTTCTGAATTGTAATGGAAGAAATATGGATGGCTTTTACCCATCTGTTTGTGCTGCAAAGTGAATACAATTAGTCAGTAAAGCACAACTGAGAAGAGTGTGATCTGATGGCCACTCACCACGCAGTCTGTGAGTTTGCCCCATTGCTCAAAGTGAGCTCGTAAACTGTCCTCTGTGGTCTCAAAACTGAGTCCACCAATAAACAGCTTCCTGAGCTGCTCCGGCTCCTTACTGACTCGACCCTGTTCACATAAAAACACACACAGTTAAAAATCAGACTTTGCCTTTTTAGAAATCGGCATCATTACACTGATAAAACTGGGCCTGTAGGCTGTAAATGCTATAAAGTTATTAAGATAATTGTTTATAGCCGATAATGACACGTGTTCATTGATTGCTCCACTCTAACCGCAGAGCTGGTTTCTCTGTGTGGGTGTTTCTGCTTGGCAGAGTATGGATTACATCAGGCCATGCCTTTGCCAAATTAGGTGAATGAATGCTCCTTTAATATACATTAGATTGGGTGGCGTGAGCCGGCCGATCCCTCCTAACTGTCTGAAAGACAAAGAGTCGAAATCATAGACTGTAAAAAAGATGGATGACGCGGTGTCGCTTCTTTCCATTGTAATGAACTGAACATAAAACATTCGATGATGTGGATTGACATGTTATGCAAAAATGTCAGTTTGGAGTCTGGGCATGCGCAGAAGGAATCGTCAGTGGAGCCGGAGTCGCGGTATCAAACTTCCACCCAGACGGCTGCGTCATCAAGATCAGATCACCTATTCGTTTTATTATCTGTTGTTTATTACATTTTTCTTTTCCTCCTTCCTTTTTTTCATTTGGCTTAATAACATCTGGCAAAGCAGAATTTACATTTATTTGAATGTTTCTTAATGTACGTTGTTAGTTTTCAAATAAATTACTAGTGATGATAGGTCAAAACAACATGTTGTGATTGATGCATTTTAAATATATAAATTATACACAATTTAAAATTCTACCTGTAAAATAATATTCTGTTTCTAGAGCAATCATTTGTTTTTGAAACAGCAAATTCAGTAGATAAACTCAATATAATATGCCACTAGAAACAACTCTAAAATGTCAGAAAAGGTCCTGCCATTTTAAATAAAGGGTTAAACTAACGTTACAGGAGATTGACTGCTGTAGACAGTGCTCTATAATTAATTACAGTAGGGTAACATTAGTATTATCCTGCTAATTATTATTTTATACCCATAAAATATACTCCTCTTTGTCTTTGTTCTAGCAATTACCAGCGATGCTCTTCCAAGTGTTTGCTTTTTAACATACCTCGAGTTTGTAACTAACTGGGGAAAAGTGCTTTTTCATATTATGCACCCTGGGCATGAAATAATTTGCAAAAAAGATCTAAAACTAGATAAATGTCTGTCTATTGGTGAATTTAAATGCATTACAAACAGAGTGGTATTGGAAGCTTGTGATTGTTTTTGTTGAGAGGATGCGTTGAAATATTGTTGTAATGTGTACTTGTTGTATTTTAAAATTGTCTTACTGTTTGGCTGTTACCTTGGCCAGGTCTCTCTTGTAAAAGATTTTAAATCTCAATGAGACTTCCTGGTTAAATAAAGGTAAAATAAAATAAATAAATAAAATAAAAATAATTTGTAGGCCAACTGCCAGATAACGATCACCTGCTTTTTTCCATCATGACTAACGTTGGGCGTGTTATCTTATCTTAAAAGCTAATAACATTTATTAATTAGCTTATAACGCCCAACTTTAACGTTACCGAAACAAAGTTCATTGATGCGTCAGATCCTGTAGGTCGGTCAGTACAGTTTACTGCTGAACAACTCCTTTTGTCGGTGTGAAATAACACAGAAATCGAACATTTATAGTTAGTTATACATCTTCAATCTCCCCTCAAAGCTCCGACAGTCCTCAGAGAATCGGTCAGTCACAACGGTCAATCATAACGACACGCCCCGTTTCTATAACATCAAATTGCTACTTAAAATCAAACTTACCACAAAAACAAACCTTCCCTATTCAACTTACGGAACGAACGAGGCGCCAGTTCTGTTTTTTTTTTCCATAAGTAGAAGAGGGAAGGCGTAGGACACACAGCATAAGCTTTTTGAAGAATACGGAAAGCGGAAGCAAGTGCAAGGCGATCATTTGTATAAAGCATATACAGTTGTATTTTTTTAAGAAAATGGCCGATCGTTTCTCTAGATAAGACCCTTATTCCTCGTCTGCTATCGTTTAAAGCCCTTTGAAGCTGCACTGAAACTGTAATTTTGACCTTCAACCGTTTGGAGGCCACTGAAGTCTACTAGAGACATGGTCGAAATAAACAACATGCTCCAAAAAAGTTCTAAGCTCCGCCCACTCCAATGATGCACTGCCAATAACGTAATCGAGTCGATCTCTCTACGCTGTTAAAATACTGAAATGTTTGAATAGGCGTATTTTGCAATAAACTTAAAATATATTGTTTTTATACATATAATCAACATTTGTAAAGGAGTAGTTTTATATTTCTCCATGGTTTTTAATTCGACTATGCTTGTTCGCAATGCTTCATGGGATTGTAGTTCTTTCCCTCCCTAAAGGCAATTCACAATTTGTCTTTTTGTCCGATTTTCAAAAACTTTTTTTGCTTCAAATCAAGGTTTGTAGTGTTGTGATTCACCTCGTAGCTGATTGGCTTGGGTCATTGTTATTTTAAAATCCCTATATGGGAAAAATGAATGAAATAAAAAAAAAATCCGGCACCAGCGTCACTAAAAAGGGGGCGGGCACTGTTGCGCTCTACTAACTTATCCTACTAAGGCGAAGGGTAGAGTTATGAATATTAATTAGCGTGCGTGATTGGCGCAACGTCAGCATAACCTTATTAATATTCATTAGCTAACCTCCGCCATAGTAAGGTTCGTATTTCAGCCGGTGGCAGTAGGTTTATGGTATTACATCTAAGTTAGTCATCTACATAGGAATAGAGTGGCTGTGTGTGTAAACGAAGTTTACAAAGATTACACGTAAATTCTTCCGAGATAAAGACTAAACTCAGGAGGAGACGGTTGGAAATAAACCAGCGGCTGAGGAGCGTCTAGAACATTCCACACGAGTTCACGCGCCATTTTAGATTTCTTTTTCGTGTTTCCTCCATATTGTTAGAGATAATAGTCAAATTAAGACCTATCTGTATTTTATACTGTCGTGTTTTCAAAATAACAGGCTCGATATTTTGTTAACGCTAGTCAACAGCCCCTGCTTACCCAAAACATTAGCAGCACGTTAAAAAATTGAATAATGAGCTCGTGCCTGGCATGCATTTGGTGTTTAAGAGAGTAACTGTAACGCCAAGAGTCTTATAATATGTAGTTTGAAAACAGTAGGCCTAGTATATATGCTCTGCTGCCGGTCACAGACGCACGGCTGCTTCAACATGTCCGCTAAATGCACCAAGCCACTGACATAAAATATGTATCATTATTAATTCTACTGACACAAACTCCATATAATAGCAGGAATATTAATAAATTGGTACCTCCATGCTGCAGCTTTTGCGTTCTTTCGGTCTGCACGCCACGCGGAGAAAAGCGCTGTAATATCACGCTTCGGACATTAGAGGCGCTGCCGGACACTTCCGTAGCGGTTAATAAACAAAACTGCGTGCGTCTAGCGGAAGAATATTTTAGCCGGACCTACTTCTCTCTGTTTGCTTATACGGTGAGTCACGCAGGTACTGAGCTACTCCGCAGCGGTTGGTCTGAAATAGTCCCAATATAAACACTTATTATAGGCGTACCGTAGTGATTCAGGATAAGACAAAAACTTGGTTTGGACGATGGATTCATGATGTACACGCTCAGTTTTGTACATTTTGAACAAAAAACGTTATATAATTTACGTTTAACAAAGGTTAATGCCACTAATCTTAACAAATTAGACTTTTTTGTAATGTATTACCATTTTTGTTGCTTCAATTTATGTGTTAATCCCAAAAAATATATAAAAAAAATACTTCCATACACTGTTGACTTTACAGAATATAATGAACATATTATCTAAGGCAGTGGACATTGATAATATGATACAGACACTAGTACCAAGAAGCAGTAGTGTGCACTTGGCCTTAGGATCAGAATAGTTTTAGCCAAGGCAAGTTTGCAATTATGAGGAATTTGACTTTATTTTTTGGTTTGAACTACACTACTCTGAAGCCCTATATATAACTTGAATCATTTAGTGAGTTAACCCACAAATAACTATTTGAGGCCAAATGTCATTTAAGGCAGATATATTGTTTGACAGATATTTC